>NC_091123.1:188622980-188892583 GCF_040183065.1 Periplaneta americana | reverse complement strand
GGAATAGCCCCAGAGCCTGCCGGGGCAGACAGGGAATAGCCCCAGAGCCTGCCCGGGGCAGACAGGGAATAGCCCAAGAGCCTGTTGGGTGCAGACAGGGAGTAGCCCCAGAGCCTGCCGGGGCTGACAGGGAATAGCCCCAGAGCCTGCTGGGGCAGACAGGGAATAGCCCAGAGCCTGCCGGGAAGACAGGGAGTAGCCCCAGAGCCTGCCGGGGCATACAGGGAATAGCCCCATAGCCTGCCGGGGCAGACAGGGAATAGCCCCAGAGCCTGCCGGGGCTGACAAGGAATAGCCCCAGAGCCTGCCGGAGCAGACAGGGAATAGCCCCAGAGCCAGCCGTGGAAACAGGGAGTAGCCCCATAGCCTGCTGGGGCTGACAGGGAATAGCCCCAGAGCCTGCCGGGGCATACAGGGAATAGCCCCAGAGCCTGCCTGGGCTGACAGGGAATAGCCCAAGAGCCTGCCGGGGCTGACAGGGAATAGCCCCTGAGCCTGCCGCGACAGACAGGGAATAGCCCAAGAGCCTGCCGGGGCTGACAGGGAATAGCCCCAGAGCCTGTTGGGGCAGACAGGGAGTAGCCCCAGAGCCTGCCGGGGCAGAGGGGGCAGACAGGAAGTAGCCCAGAGCCTGCCGGGGCTGACAGGGAATAGCCCCAGAGCCTGCCCGGGCTGACAGGGAATAGCCCCAGAGCCTGCCCGGTGCTGACAGGGAATTGCCCCAGAGCCTGCCCGGGCTGACAGGGAATAGCCCCAGAGCCTGCCCGGGGTTGACAGGGAATAGCCCCAGAGCCTGCCCGGGGCTGACAGGGAATAGCCGCAGAGCCTGCCGGCCTGACAGGGAATAGCCCCAGAGCCTGCCCGGGGCTGACAGGGAATAGCCGCAGAGCCTGCCCGGGGCTGACAGGGAATAGCCCTGGAGCCTGCCCGGGCTGACAGGGAATAGCCCCTGAGCCTGCCCGGGGCTGACAGGGATAGCACCAGGGCCTACCGGGGCTGACAGGGAGTAGCCCCAGAGCCTGCCGGGGCTGACAGGGAGTAGCCCCAGAGCCTGCCGGGGCAGACAGGGAATAGTCCCAGAGCCTGCCCGGGGCTTACAGGGAATAGCCCCATAGAATGCCTGGGGCTGACAGGGAATAGCCCCAGAGGCTGCCCGGGCTGACAGGGAATAGCCCCAGAGCCTGCCCGGGGCTGACAGGGAATAGCCCCAGAGCCTGCCCGGAGCTGACAGGGAATAGCCCCAGAGCCTGCCTGGGGCCGACAGGGAATAGCCCCAGAGCCTGCCCGGGGCTGACAGGGAATAGCCCCAGAGCCTGCTCGGGGCTGACAGGAAATAGCCCCTGAACTGCCCGGTGCTGACAGGGAATAGCCCCAGAGCCTGCCGGGGCTGACAAGGAGTAGCCCCAGAGCCTGCCGGGGCAGACAGGGAATAGCCCAGAGCCTGCCTGGGCTGACAGGGAATTGCCCCAGAGCCTGCCCGGGGCTGACAGGGAATAGCCCCAGAGCCTGCCCGGGGTTGACAGGGAATAGCCCAGAGCCTGCCCGGGGCTGACAGGGAATAGCCGCAGAGCCTGCCCGGGCCTGACAGGGAATAGCCCCCAGAGCCTGCCCGGGGCTGACAGGGAATAGCCGCAGAGCCTGCCCGGGGCTGACAGGGAATAGCCCTGGAGCCTGCCCGGGGCTGACAGGGAATAGCCCCTGAGCCTGCCCGGGGCTGACAGGGATAGCACCAGGGCCTACCGGGGCTGACAGGGAGTAGCCCCAGAGCCTGCCGGGGCTGACAGGGAGTAGCCCCAGAGCCTGCCGGGGCAGACAGGGAATAGCCCCAGAGCCTGCCGGGGCTGACAGGGAATAGTCCCAGAGCCTGCCCGGGGCTTACAGGGAATAGCCCCATAGAATGCCCGGGGCTGACAGGGAATAGCCCCAGAGGCTGCCCGGGGCTGACAGGGAATAGCCCCAGAGCCTGCAGGGCTGACATGGAGTAGCCCCAGAGCCTGCCGGGGCAGACAGGGAATAGCCCCAGAGCCTGCCGGGCTGACAGGGAATAGCCCAAGAGCCCTGCCGGGGCTGACAGGGAATAGCCCCTGAGCCTGCCGGGGCAGACAGGGAATAGCCCAAGAGCCTGCTGGGGTTGACAGGGAATAGCCCCAGAGCCTGCTGGGGCAGACAGGGAGTAACCCCAGAGCCTGCCGGGGCTGAGGGGGCAGACAGGGAGTAGCCCCAGAGCCTGCCGGGGCTGAGAGGGAATAGCCCCAGAGCCTGCCCGGGCCTGACAGGAATAGCCCCGGAGCCTGCCCGGGGCTGACAGGGAGTAGCCCCAGAGCCTGCCCGGGGCTGACAGGGAATAGCCCCAGACCCTGCCCGGGGCTGACAGGGAAGAGCCCCAGAGCCTGATCGGGGCTGATAGGGAATAGCCCCAGAGCCTGTCCGGGGCTGACAGGGAATATCCCTAGAGCCTGCGCGGGGCTGACAGGGAATAGCCCCAGAGCCTGCCCGGGGCTGACAGGGAATAGCCCAGAGCCTGCCGGGGCAGACAGGAATAGCCCCAGAGCCTGCCGGGGCAGACAGGGAATAGCCCAAGAGCCTGCTGGGGCAGACAGGGAATAGCCCCAGAGCCTGCCGGGAAGACAGGGAGTAGCCCCAGAGCCTGCCGGGGCATACAGGGAATAGCCCAGAGCCTGCCGGGGCAGACAGGGAATAGCCCCAGAGCCTGCCGGGGCTGACAGGGAATAGCCCCAGAGCCCGCCGGGGCACACAGGGAATAGCCCCAGAGCCTGCCGGGGAGACAGGGAGTAGCCCAAGAGCCTGCTGGGGCTGACAGGGAATAGCCCCAGAGCCTGCCGGGGCATACAGGGAATAGCCCCAGAGCCTGCCTGGGCTGACAGGGAATAGCCCAAGAGCCTGCCGGGGCTGACAGGAAATAGCCCCTGAGCCTGCCGCGGCAGACAGAATAGCCCAAGAGCCTGCGGGGCTGACAGGGAATAGCCCCAGAGCCTGCTGGAGCAGACAGGGAGTAGCCCCAGAGCCCTGCCGGGGCTGAGGGGGCAGACAGGAAGTAGCCCCAGAGCCTGCCCAGGGCTGACAGGGAATAGCCCCAGAGCCTGCCTGGGCCTGACAGGGAATAGCACCAGAGCCTGCCCGGGGCTGACAGGGAATAGCCCCAGAGCCTGCCCGGGGCTGACAGGGAATAGCCCCAGAGCCTGCCCGGTGTTGACAGGGAATAGCCCAGAGCCTGCCCGGGGCTGACAGGGAATAGCCCCAGAGCCTGCCCGGGGCTGACAGGGAATAGCCCCAGAGCCTGCCCGGGGCTGACAGGGAATAGCCCGGAGCCTGCCCAGGGCTGACAGGGAATAACCCCTGAGCCTGCCCGGGGCTGACAGGGATAGCCCCAGAGCCTACCGGGGCTGACAGGGAGTAGCCCCAGAGCCTGCCGGGGCAGACAGGAATAGCCCCAGAGCCTGCCGGGGCTGAGAGGGAATAGCCCCAGAGCCTGCCCAGGCTGACAGGGAATAGTCCCTGAGCCTGCCCGGGGCTTACAGGGAATAGCCCCAGAGAATGCCCGGGGCTGACAGGGAATAGCCCCAGAGCCTGCCCGGGGCTGACAGGGAATAGCCCCAGAGCCTGCCCGGGGCTGACAGGGAATAGCCCCAGAGCCTGCCGGGGCAGACAGGGAATAGCCCCAGAGCCTGCCTGGGCTGACAGGGAATAGCCCAAGAGCCTGCCGGGGCTGACAGGGAATAGCCCCTGAGCCTGCGGGGGCAGACAGGGAATAGCCCAAGAGCCTGCCGGGGTTGACAGGGAATAGCCCCAGAGCCTGCCCGGGGCTGACAGGGAATAGCCCCAGAGCCTGCCCGGGGCTGACAGGGAATAGCCCCAGAGCCTGCCCGGGGCTGATAGGGAATAGCCCCAGAGCCTCTCCGGGGCTGACAGGGAATAGCCCCAGAGCCTGCCCGGGGCTGACAGGAATAGCCCCAGAGCCTGCCCGGGGATGACAGGGAATAGCCCCAGAGCCTGCCGGGGCAGACAGGGAATAGCCCCAGAGTCTGCCTGGGCTGACAGGGAATAGCCCAAGAGCCTGCCGGGGCTGACAGGGAATAGCCCCTGAGCCTGCCGGGGCAGACAGGGAATAGCCCCAGAGCCTGCTGGGGCAGACAGGGAGTAACCCCAGAGCCTGGCGGGGCTGAGGGGCAGAGAGGGAGTAGCCCCAGAGCCTACCAGGGCTGAGAGGGAATAGCCCCAGAGCCTGCCCTGGGCTGACAGAGAATAGCCCCGGAGCCTGCCCGGGGCTGACAGGGAATAGCCCCAGAGCCTGCCTGGGGCTGAGAGGGAATAGCCCCAGACCCTGCCCGGGGCTGACAGGGAGGAGCCCGAGAGCCTGCCCGAGGCTGATAGGGAATAGCCCCAGAGTCTATCCGGGGCTGACAGGGAATAGCCCTAGAGCCTGCACGGGGCTGACAGGGAATAGCCCCAGAGCCTGCCCGGGGCTGACAGGGAATAGCCCCAGAGCCTGCCGGGGCAGACAGGGAATAGCCCCAGAGCCTGCCGGGGCAGACAGGGAATAGCCCAAGAGCCTGTTGGGGCAGACAGGGAGTAGCCCCAGAGCCTGCCGGGGCTGACAGGGAATAGCCCCAGAGCCTGCTGGGGCAGACAGGGAATAGCCCCAGAGCCTGCCGGGAAGACAGGGAGTAGCCCCAGAGCCTGCCGGGGCATACAGGGAATAGCCCCATAGCCTGCCGGGGCAGACAGGGAATAGCCCCAGAGCCTGCCGGGGCTGACAGGGAATAGCCCCAGAGCCTGCCGGGGCAGACAGGGAATAGCCCCAGAGCCTGCCGTGGAGACAGGGAGTAGCCCCAGAGCCTGCTGGGGCTGACAGGGAATAGCCCCAGAACCTGCCGGAGCATACAGGGAATAGCCCCAGAGCCTGCCTGGGCTGACAGGGAATAGCCCAAGAGCCTGCCGGGGCTGACAGGGAATAGCCCCTGAGCCTGCCGCGACAGACAGGGAATAGCCCAAGAGCCTGCCGGGGCTGACAGGGAATAGCCCCAGAGCCTGTTGGGGCAGACAGGGAGTAGCCCCAGAGCCTGCCGGGGCAGAGGGGGCAGACAGGAAGTAGCCCCAGAGCCTGCCCGGGGCTGACAGGGAATAGCCCCAGAGCCTGCCCGGGCCTGAAAGGGAATAGCCCCAGAGCCTGCCCGGGTTGACAGGGAATAGCCCCAGAGCCTGCCCGGTGCTGACAGGGAATTGCCCCAGACCCTGCCCGGGGCTGACAGGGAATAGCCCCAGAGCCTGCCCGGGGTTGACAGGGAATAGCCCCAGAGCCTGCCCGGGGCTGACAGGGAATAGCCGCAGAGCCTGCCCGGGCCTGACAGGGAATAGCCCCAGAGCCTGCCCGGGGCTGACAGGGAATAGCCGCAGAGCCTGCCCGGGGCTGACAGGGAATAGCCCTGGAGCCTGCCCGGGGCTGACAGGGAATAGCCCCTGAGCCTGCCCGGGGCTGACAGGGATAGCACCAGGGCCTACCGGGGCTGACAGGGAGTAGCCCCAGAGCCAGCCGGGGCTGACAGGGAGTAGCCCCAGAGCCTGCCGGGGCAGACAGGGAATAGCCCCAGAGCCTGCCGGGGCTGACAGGGAATAGTCCCAGAGCCTGCCCGGGGCTTACAGGGAATAGCCCCATAGAATGCCCGGGGCTGACAGGGAATAGCCCCAGAGGCTGCCCGGGGCTGACAGGGAATAGCCCCAGAGCCTGCCCGGGGCTGACAGGGAATAGCCCCAGAGCCTGCCCGGAGCTGACAGGGAATAGCCCCAGAGCCTGCCTGGGGCCGACAGGGAATAGCCCCAGAGCCTGCCCGGGGCTGACAGGGAATAGCCCCAGAGCCTGCTCGGGGCTGACAGGGAATAGCCCCTGAGCCTGCCCGGTGCTGACAGGGAATAGCCCCAGAGCCTGCCGGGGCTGACAAGGAGTAGCCCCAGAGCCTGCCGGGGCAGACAGGGAATAGCCCCAGAGCCTTCCTGGGCTGACAGGGAATTGCCCCAGAGCCTGCCCGGGGCTGACAGGGAATAGCCCCAGAGCCTGCCCGGGGTTGACAGGGAATAGCCCCAGAGCCTGCCCGGGGCTGACAGGGAATAGCCGCAGAGCCTGCCCGGGCCTGACAGGGAATAGCCCCAGAGCCTGCCCGGGGCTGACAGGGAATAGCCGCAGAGCCTGCCCGGGGCTGACAGGGAATAGCCCTGGAGCCTGCCCGGGGCTGACAGGGAATAGCCCCTGAGCCTGCCCGGGGCTGACAGGGATAGCACCAGGGCCTACCGGGGCTGACAGGGAGTAGCCCCAGAGCCTGCCGGGGCTGACAGGGAGTAGCCCCAGAGCCTGCCGGGGCAGACAGGGAATAGCCCCAGAGCCTGCCGGGGCTGACAGGGAATAGTCCCAGAGCCTGCCCGGGGCTTACAGGGAATAGCCCCATAGAATGCCCGGGGCTGACAGGGAATAGCCCCAGAGGCTGCCCGGGGCTGACAGGGAATAGCCCCAGAGCCTGCCCGGGGCTGACAGGGAATAGCCCCAGAGCCTGCCCGGAGCTGACAGGAAATAGCCCCAGAGCCTGCCTGGGGCCGACAGGGAATAGCCCCAGAGCCTGCCCGGGGCTGACAGGGAATAGCCCCAGAGCCTGCTCGGGGCTGACAGGGAATAGCCCCTGAGCCTGCCCGGTGCTGACAGGGAATAGTCCCAGAGCCCGCCGGGGCTGACAAGGAGTAGCCCCAGAGCCTGCCGGGGCAGACAGGGAATAGCCCCAGAGCCTGCCTGGGCTGACAGGGAATATCCCAAAAGCCTGCCGGGGCTGACAGGGAATAGCCCCTGAGCCTGCTGGGGCAGACAGGGAATAGCCCAAGAGCCTGCTGGGGTTGACAGTGAATAGCCTCAGAGCCTGCTGGGGCAAACAGGGAGTAGCCCCAGAGCCTGCCGGGGCTGAGGGGGCAGACAGGGAGTAGCCCCAGAGCCTGCCGGGGCTGAGAGGGAATAGCCCCAATGCCTGCCTGGGGCTGACAGGCAATAGCCCCAGAGCCTGCCCGGGGCTGACAGGGAATAGCCCCAGAGCCTGCCCGGTGCTGACATGTAATAGCCCCAGAGCCTGCCCGGGGCTGACAGGGAATAGCCCCAGAGCCTGCCCGGGGCTGACAGGGAATAGCCCCAGAGCCTTCCCGGGGCTCACAGGGAATAGCCCCAGAGTCTGCCCGGGGCTGACAGGGAATAGCCCCAAGTCTGTCGGGGCAGACAGGGAGTAGCCCCAGAGCCTGCCGGGGCAGACAGGGAATAGCCCCAGAGCTTGCTGGGGCAGACAGGGAGTAACCCCAGAGCCTGCCGGGGCTGAGGGGGCAGACAGGGAGTAGCCCCAGAGCCTGCCGGGGCTGAGAGGGAATAGCCCCAGAGCCTGCCCGGGGCTGACAGAAGATAGCCCCAGAGCCTGCCCGGGGCTGACAGGGAATAGCCCCAGATTCTGCCCGGGGCTGACAGGGAATAGCCCCAGAGCCTGCCCGGGGCTGACAGGGAATAGCCCCAGAGCCTGCCCGGGGCTGACAGGGAATAGCCCCAGAGCCTGCCCGGGGCTGACAGGGAATAGCCCCAGAGGCTGCCCGGGGCTGACGGAATAGCCCCAGAGCCTGCCCGGGGCTGACAGGGAATAGCCCCAAGCCTGCCCGGGGCTGACAGGGAATAGCCCTAAGTCTGCCGGGGCTGGCAGGGAATAGGCCCAAGCCTGTCGGGGCTGACAGGGAATAGCCCCAGAGCCTGCCGGGGCAGACAGGGAATAGCCCCAGAGCCTGCCTGGGCTGACAGGGAATAGCCCAAGAGCCTGCCGGGGCTGACAGGGAATAGCCCCTGAGCCTTCTGGGGCAGACAGGGAATAGCCCAAGAGCCTGCCGGGGTTGACAAGGAATAGCACCAGAGCCTGCTTGGGCAGACATGGAGTAGCCCCAGAACCTGCCGGGGCTGAGGGGGCAGACAGGGAGTAGCCCCAGAGCCTGCCGGGGCTGAGAGGGAATAGCCCCAGAGCCTGCCCGGGGCTGACAGGGAATAGCCCCAGAGCCTGCCGGGGCAGACAGGGAATAGCCCCAGAGCCTGCTGGGGCTGACAGGGAATAGCCCCAGAGCCTGCTGGGGCTGACAGGGAATAGCCCCAGAGCCTGCCGGGGCAGACAGGGAATAGCCCCATAGCCTGCCGGGGAGACAGGGAGTAGCCCCAGAGCCTGCTGGGGCTGACAGGGAATAGCCCCAGAGCCTGCTAGGGCAGACAGGGAATAGCCCCAGAGCCTGCTGGGGCAGACAGGGAATAGCCCCAGAGCCTGCCGGGAAGACAGGGAGTAGCCCCAGAGCCTGCCGGAGCAGACAGGGAATAGCCCCAGAGCGTGCCGGGGCAGACAGGGAATAGCCCCAGAGCGTGCCGGGGCAGACAGGAAATAGCCCCAGAGCCTGCCGGGGCAGACAGGGAATAGCCCCAGAGCCTGCCGGGGCAGACAGGAAATAGCCCCAGAGCCTGCCGGGGCTGACAGGGAATAGCCCCAGAGCCTGCCCGGGCCTGACAGGGAATAGCCCCAGAGCCTGCCCGGGGCTGACAGGGAATAGCCCCAGAGCCTGCCCGGGGCTGACAGGGAATAGCACCAGAGCCTGCCCGGGGCTGACAGGGAATAGCCCCAGAGCCTGCCCGGGGCTGACAGGGAATAGCCCCAGAGCCTGCCCGGGGTTGACAGGGAATACCCCCAGAGCCTGCCCGGGGCTGACAGGGAATAGCCCCAGAGCCTGCCCGGGGCTGACAGGGAATAGCCCCAGAGTCTGACCGGGGCTGACAGGGAATAGCCCCAGAGCCTGCCCGGGGCTGACAGGGAATAGCCCCTGAGCCTGCCCGGGGCTGACAGGGATAGCCCCAGAGCCTGCCGGGGCTGACAGGGAGTAGCCCCAGAGCCTGCCGGGGCTGACAGGGAGTAGCCCCAGAGCCTGCCGGGGCAGACAGGGAATAGCCCCAGAGCCTGCCGGGGCTGAGAGGGAATAGCCCCAGAGCCTGCGCGGGGCTGACATGGAATAGCCCCAGAGCTGACAGGGAATAGCCCCAGAGCCTGCCCGGGGCTGACAGGGAATAGCCCCAGAGAATGCCCGGGGCTGACAGGGAATAGCCCCAGTGCCTGCCCGGGGCTGACAGGGAATAGCCCCAGAGCCTGCCCGGGGCTGACAGAGAATAGCCCCAGAGCCTGCCCGGAGCTGACAGGGAATAGCCCCAGACCCTGCCCGGGGCTGACAGGGAATAGCCCCAGAGCCTGCCCGGGGCTGACAGGGAATAGCCCCAGAGCCTGCCCGGGGCTGACAGGGAATAGCCCCTGAGCCTGCCCGGGGCTGACATGGAGTAGCCCCAGAGCCTGCCGGGGCAGACAGGGAATAGCCCCAGAGCCTGCCCGGGCTGACAGGGAATAGCCCAAGAGCCTGCCGGGGCTGACAGGGAATAGCCCCTGAGCCTGCCGGGGCAGACAGGGAATAGCCCAAGAGCCTGCTGGGGTTGACAGGGAATAGCCCCAGAGCCTGCTGGGGCAGACAGGGAGTAACCCCAGAGCCTGCCGGGGCTGAGGGGGCAGACAGGGAGTAGCCCCAGAGCCTGCCGGGGCTGAGAGGGAATAGCCCCAGAGCCTGCCCGGGCCTGACAGGGAATAGCCCCGGAGCCTGCCCGGGGCTGACAGGGAGTAGCCCCAGAGCCTGCCCGGGGCTGACAGGGAATAGCCCCAGACCCTGCCCGGGGCTGACAGGGAAGAGCCCCAGAGCCTGATCGGGGCTGATAGGGAATAGCCCCAGAGCCTGTCCGGGGCTGACAGGGAATATCCCTAGAGCCTGCGCGGGGCTGACAGGGAATAGCCCCTGAGCCTGTCCGGGGCTGACAGGGAATAGCCCCAGAGCCTGCCGGGGCAGACAGGGAATAGCCCCAGAGCCTGCCGGGGCAGACTGGGAATAGCCCCAGAGCCTGCCGGGAAGACAGGGAGTAGCCCCAGAGCCTGCCGGGGCATACAGGGAATAGCCCAGAGCCTGCCGGGGCAGACAGGGAATAGCCCCAGAGCCTGCCGGGGCTGACAGGGAATAGCCCCAGAGCCTGCCGGGGCAGACAGGGAATAGCCCCAGAGCCTGCCGGGGAGACAGGGAGTAGCCCCAGAGCCTGCTGGGGCTGACAGGGAATAGCCCCAGAGCCTGCCGGGGCATACAGGGAATAGCCCCAGAGCCTGCCTGGGCTGACAGGGAATAGCCCAAGAGCCTGCCGGGGCTGACAGGAAATAGCCCCTGAGCCTGCCGCGGCAGACAGGAATAGCCCAAGAGCCTGCCGGGGCTGACAGGGAATAGCCCCAGAGCCTGCTGGAGCAGACAGGGAGTAGCCCCAGAGCCTGCCGGGGCTGAGGGGGCAGACAGGAAGTAGCCCCAGAGCCTGCCCAGGGCTGACAGGGAATAGCCCCAGAGCCTGCCTGGGCCTGACAGGGAATAGCCCCAGAGCCTGCCCGGGGCTGACAGGGAATAGCCCCAGAGCCTGCCCGGGGCTGACAGGGAATAGCCCCAGAGCCTGCCCGGTGTTGACAGGGAATAGCCCCAGAGCCTGCCCTGGGCTGACAGGGAATAGCCCCAGAGCCTGCCCGGGGCTGACAGGGAATAGCCCCAGAGCCTGCCCGGGGCTGACAGGGAATAGCCCGGAGCCTGCCCAGGGCTGACAGGGAATAGCCCCTGAGCCTGCCCGGGGCTGACAGGGATAGCCCCAGAGCCTACCGGGGCTGACAGGGAGTAGCCCCAGAGCCTGCCGGGGCAGACAGGGAATAGCCCCAGAGCCTGCCGGGGCTGAGAGGGAATAGCCCCAGAGCCTGCCCAGGGCTGACAGGGAATAGTCCCTGAGCCTGCTCGGGGCTTACAGGGAATAGCCCCAGAGAATGCCCGGGGCTGACAGGGAATAGCCCCAGAGCCTGCCCGGGGCTGACAGGGAATAGCCCCAGAGCCTGCCCGGGGCTGACAGGGAATAGCCCCAGAGCCTGCCGGGGCAGACAGGGAATAGCCCCAGAGCCTGCCTGGACTGACAGGGAATAGCCCAAGAGCCTGCCGGGGCTGACAGGGAATAGCCCCTGAGCCTGCGGGGGCAGACAGGGAATAGCCCAAGAGCCTGCCGGGGTTGACAGGGAATAGCCCCAGAGCCTGCCCGGGGCTGACAGGGAATAGCCCCAGAGCCTGCCCGGGGCTGACAGGGAATATCCCCAGAGCCTGCCCGGGGCTGACAGGGAATAGCCCCAGAGCCTCTCCGGGGCTGACAGGGAATAGCCCCAGAGCCTGCCCGGGGCTGACAGGGAATAGCCCCAGAGCCTGCCCGGGGATGACAGGGAATAGCCCCAGAGCCTGCCGGGGCAGACAGGGAATAGCCCCAGAGTCTGCCTGGGCTGACAGGGAATAGCCCAAGAGCCTGCCGGGGCTGACAGGGAATAGCCCCTGAGCCTGCCGGGGCAGACAGGGAATAGCCCCAGAGCCTGCTGGGGCAGACAGGGAGTAACCCCAGAGCCTGGCGGGGCTGAGGGGGCAGAGAGGGAGTAGCCCCAGAGCCTACCAGGGCTGAGAGGGAATAGCCCCAGAGCCTGCCCTGGGCTGACAGAGAATAGCCCCGGAGCCTGCCCGGGGCTGACAGGGAATAGCCCCAGAGCCTGCCTGGGGCTGACAGGGAATAGCCCCAGACCCTGCCCGGGGCTGACAGGGAGGAGCCCGAGAGCCTGCCCGAGGCTGATAGGGAATAGCCCCAGAGTCTGTCCGGGGCTGACAGGGAATAGCCCTAGAGCCTGCACGGGGCTGACAGGGAATAGCCCCAGAGCCTGCCCGGGGCTGACAGGGAATAGCCCCAGAGCCTGCCGGGGCAGACAGGGAATAGCCCCAGAGCCTGCCGGGGCAGACAGGGAATAGCCCAAGAGCCTGTTGGGGCAGACAGGGAGTAGCCCCAGAGCCTGCCGGGGCTGACAGGGAATAGCCCCAGAGCCTGCTGGGGCAGACAGGGAATAGCCCCAGAGCCTGCCGGGAAGACAGGGAGTAGCCCCAGAGCCTGCCGGGGCATACAGGGAATAGCCCCATAGCCTGCCGGGGCAGACAGGGAATAGCCCCAGAGCCTGCCGGGGCTGACAGGGAATAGCCCCAGAGCCTGCCGGGGCAGACAGGGAATAGCCCCAGAGCCAGCCGTGGAAACAGGGAGTAGCCCCATAGCCTGCTGGGGCTGACAGGGAATAGCCCCAGAGCCTGCCGGGGCATACAGGGAATAGCCCCAGAGCCTGCCTGGGCTGACAGGGAATAGCCCAAGAGCCTGCCGGGGCTGACAGGGAATAGCCCCTGAGCCTGCCGCGACAGACAGGGAATAGCCCAAGAGCCTGCCGGGGCTGACAGGGAATAGCCCCAGAGCCTGTTGGGGCAGACAGGGAGTAGCCCCAGAGCCTGCCGGGGCAGAGGGGGCAGACAGGAAGTAGCCCCAGAGCCTGCCCGGGGCTGACAGGGAATAGCCCCAGAGCCTGCCCGGGGCTGACAGGGAATAGCCCCAGAGCCTGCCCGGTGCTGACAGGGAATTGCCCCAGAGCCTGCCCGGGGCTGACAGGGAATAGCCCCAGAGCCTGCCCGGGGTTGACAGGGAATAGCCCCAGAGCCTGCCCGGGGCTGACAGGGAATAGCCGCAGAGCCTGCCCGGGCCTGACAGGGAATAGCCCCAGAGCCTGCCCGGGGCTGACAGGGAATAGCCGCAGAGCCTGCCCGGGGCTGACAGGGAATAGCCCTGGAGCCTGCCCGGGGCTGACAGGGAATAGCCCCTGAGCCTGCCCGGGGCTGACAGGGATAGCACCAGGGCCTACCGGGGCTGACAGGGAGTAGCCCCAGAGCCTGCCGGGGCTGACAGGGAGTAGCCCCAGAGCCTGCCGGGGCAGACAGGGAATAGTCCCAGAGCCTGCCCGGGGCTTACAGGGAATAGCCCCATAGAATGCCTGGGGCTGACAGGGAATAGCCCCAGAGGCTGCCCGGGGCTGACAGGGAATAGCCCCAGAGCCTGCCCGGGGCTGACAGGGAATAGCCCCAGAGCCTGCCCGGAGCTGACAGGGAATAGCCCCAGAGCCTGCCTGGGGCCGACAGGGAATAGCCCCAGAGCCTGCCCGGGGCTGACAGGGAATAGCCCCAGAGCCTGCTCGGGGCTGACAGGAAATAGCCCCTGAACCTGCCCGGTGCTGACAGGGAATAGCCCCAGAGCCTGCCGGGGCTGACAAGGAGTAGCCCCAGAGCCTGCCGGGGCAGACAGGGAATAGCCCCAGAGCCTGCCTGGGCTGACAGGGAATTGCCCCAGAGCCTGCCCGGGGCTGACAGGGAATAGCCCCAGAGCCTGCCCGGGGTTGACAGGGAATAGCCCCAGAGCCTGCCCGGGGCTGACAGGGAATAGCCGCAGAGCCTGCCCGGGCCTGACAGGGAATAGCCCCAGAGCCTGCCCGGGGCTGACAGGGAATAGCCGCAGAGCCTGCCCGGGGCTGACAGGGAATAGCCCTGGAGCCTGCCCGGGGCTGACAGGGAATAGCCCCTGAGCCTGCCCGGGGCTGACAGGGATAGCACCAGGGCCTACCGGGGCTGACAGGGAGTAGCCCCAGAGCCTGCCGGGGCTGACAGGGAGTAGCCCCAGAGCCTGCCGGGGCAGACAGGGAATAGCCCCAGAGCCTGCCGGGGCTGACAGGGAATAGTCCCAGAGCCTGCCCGGGGCTTACAGGGAATAGCCCCATAGAATGCCCGGGGCTGACAGGGAATAGCCCCAGAGGCTGCCCGGGGCTGACAGGGAATAGCCCCAGAGCCTGCCCGGGGCTGACAGGGAATAGCCCCAGAGCCTGCCCGGAGCTGACAGGGAATAGCCCCAGAGCCTGCCTGGGGCCGACAGGGAATAGCCCCAGAGCCTGCCCGGGGCTGACAGGGAATAGCCCCAGAGCCTGCTCGGGGCTGACAGGGAATAGCCCCTGAGCCTGCCCGGTGCTGACAGGGAATAGCCCCAGAGCCTGCCGGGGCTGACAAGGAGTAGCCCCAGAGCCTGCCGGGGCAGACAGGGAATAGCCCCAGAGCCTGCCTGGGCTGACAGGGAATATCCCAAGAGCCTGCCGGGGCTGACAGGGAATAGCCCCTGAGCCTGCTGGGGCAGACAGGGAATAGCCCAAGAGCCTGCTGGGGTTGACAGTGAATAGCCTCAGAGCCTGCTGGGGCAAACAGGGAGTAGCCCCAGAGCCTGCCGGGGCTGAGGGGGCAGACAGGGAGTAGCCCCAGAGCCTGCCGGGGCTGAGAGGGAATAGCCCCAGTGCCTGCCTGGGGCTGACAGGCAATAGCCCCAGAGCCTGCCCGGGGCTGACAGGGAATAGCCCCAGAGTCTGCCCGGGGCTGACATGTAATAGCCCCAGAGCCTGCCCGGGGCTGACAGGGAATAGCCCCAGAGCCTGCCCGGGGCTGACAGGGAATAGCCCCAGAGCCTTCCCGGGGCTGACAGGGAATAGCCCCAGAGTCTGCCCGGGGCTGACAGGGAATAGCCCCAAGTCTGTCGGAGCAGACAGGGAGTAGCCCCAGAGCCTGCCGGGGCAGACAGGGAATAGCCCCAGAGCTTGCTGGGGCAGACAGGGAGTAACCCCAGAGCCTGCCGGGGCTGAGGGGGCAGACAGGGAGTAGCCCCAGAGCCTGCCGGGGCTGAGAGGGAATAGCCCCAGAGCCTGCCCGGGGCTGACAGAAGATAGCCCCAGAGCCTGCCCGGGGCTGACAGGGAATAGCCCCAGATTCTGCCCGGGGCTGACAGGGAATAGCCCCAGAGCCTGCCTGGGGCTGACAGGGAATAGCCCCAGAGCCTGCCCGGGGCTGACAGGGAATAGCCGCAGAGGCTGCCCGGGGCTGACGGAATAGCCCCAGAGCCTGCCCGGGGCTGACAGGGAATAGCCCCAAGCCTGCCCGGGGCTGACAGGGAATAGCCCTAAGCCTGCCGGGGCTGGCAGGGAATAGGCCCAAGCCTGTCGGGGCTGACAGGGAATAGCCCCAGAGCCTGCCGGGGCAGACAGGGAATAGCCCCAGAGCCTGCCTGGGCTGACAGGGAATAGCCCAAGAGCCTGCCGGGGCTGACAGGGAATAGCCCCTGAGCCTTCTGGGGCAGACAGGGAATAGCCCAAGAGCCTGCCGGGGTTGACAGGGAATAGCACCAGAGCCTGCTTGGGCAGACATGGAGTAGCCCCAGAACCTGCCGGGGCTGAGGGGGCAGACAGGGAGTAGCCCCAGAGCCTGCCGGGGCTGAGAGGGAATAGCCCCAGAGCCTGCCCGGGGCTGACAGGGAATAGCCCCAGAGCCTGCCCGGGGCTGACAGGGAATAGCCCCAGAGCCTGCCCGGGGCTGACAGGGAATAGCCCCAGAGCCTGCCTGGGGCTGACAGGGAATAGCCCCAGAGCCTGCCCGGGGCTGATAGGGAATAGCCCCAGAGCCTGTCCGGGGCTGACAGGGAATAGCCCCAGAGCCTGCCCGGGGCTGACAGGGAATAGCCCCAGAGCCTGGCCGGGGCTGACAGGGAATAGCCCCAGAGCCTGCCCGGGGCTGACAGGGAATAGCCCCAGAGCCTGCCCGGGGCTGACAGAGAATAGCCCCAGAGCCTGCCCGGGGCTGACAGGGAATGGCCCCAGATTCTGCCCGGGGCTGACAGGGAATAGCCCCAGAGCCTGCCCGGGGCTGACAGGGAATAGCCTCAGAGCCTGCACGGGGCTGACAGGGAATAGCCCCAGAGCCTGCCCGGGGCTGACAGGGAATAGCCCCAGAGCCTGCCCGGGGCTGACAGGGAATAGCCCCAGAGTCTGCCCGGGGCTGACAGGGAATAGCCCCAAGTCTGTCGGAGCAGACAGGGAGTAGCCCCAGTGCCTGCCGGGGCAGACAGGGAATAGCCCCAGAGCTTGCTGGGGCAGACAGGGAGTAACCCCAGAGCCTGCCGGGGCTGAGGGGGCAGACAGGGAGTAGCCCCAGAGCCTGCCGGGGCTGAGAGGGAATAGCCCCAGAGCCTGCCCGGGGCTGACAGAGGATAGCCCCAGAGCCTGCCTGGGGCTGACAGGGAATAGCCCCAGATTCTGCCCGGGGCTGACAGGGAATAGCCCCAGAGCCTGCCCGGGGCTGACAGGGAATAGCCCCAGAGCCTGCCCGGTGCTGACAGGGAATAGCCCCAGAGCCTGCCCGGGGCTGACAGGGAATAGCCCCAGAGCCTGCCCGGGGCTGACGGAATAGCCCCAGAGCCTGCCCGGGGCTGACAGGGAATAGCCCCAAGCCTGCCCGGGGCTGACAGGGAATAGCCCTAAGCCTGCCGGTGCTGGCAGGGAATAGGCCCAAGCCTGTCGGGGCTGACAGGGAATAGCCCCAGAGCCTGCCGGGGCAGACAGGGAATAGCCCCAAAGCCTGCCTGGGCTGACAGGGAATAGCCCAAGAGCCTGCCGGGGCTGACAGGGAATAGCCCCTGAGCCTGCCGGGGCAGACAGGGAATAGCCCAAGAGTCTGCCGGGGTTGACAGGGAATAGCACCAGAGCCTGCTTGGGCAGACATGGAGTAGCCCCAGAACCTGCCGGGGCAGAGGGGGCAGACAGGGATTAGGCCCAGAGCCTGCCCGGGGCTGACACGGAATAGCCCCAGACCCTGCCCGGGGCTGACAGGGAATAGCCCCAGAGCCTGTCCGGGGCTGACAGGGAATAGCCCCAGAGCCTGCCCGGGGCTGACAGGGAATAGCCACAAGCCTGTCGGGGCTGACAGGGAATAGCCCCAGAGCCTTCCCGGGGCTGACAGGGAATAGCCCCACAGTCTGCCCGGGGCTGACAGGGAATAGCCCCAAGCCTGTCGGGGCTGACAGGGAATAGCCCCAGAGCCTGCCCGGGGCTGACAGAGGATAGCCCCAGAGCCTGCCTGGGGCTGACAGGGAATAGCCCCAGATTCTGCCCGGGGCTGACAGGGAATAGCCCCAGAGCCTGCCCGGGGCTGACAGGGAATAGCCCCAGAGCCTGCCCGGTGCTGACAGGGAATAGCCCCAGAGCCTGCCCGGGGCTGACAGGGAATAGCCCCAGAGCCTGCCCGGGGCTGACGGAATAGCCCCAGAGCCTGCCCGGGGCTGACAGGGAATAGCCCCAAGCCTGCCCGGGGCTGACAGGGAATAGCCCTAAGCCTGCCGGTGCTGGCAGGGAATAGGCCCAAGCCTGTCGGGGCTGACAGGGAATAGCCCCAGAGCCTGCCGGGGCAGACAGGGAATAGCCCCAAAGCCTGCCTGGGCTGACAGGGAATAGCCCAAGAGCCTGCCGGGGCTGACAGGGAATAGCCCCTGAGCCTGCCGGGGCAGACAGGGAATAGCCCAAGAGTCTGCCGGGGTTGACAGGGAATAGCACCAGAGCCTGCTTGGGCAGACATGGAGTAGCCCCAGAACCTGCCGGGGCTGAGGGGGCAGACAGGGATTAGGCCCAGAGCCTGCCCGGGGCTGACACGGAATAGCCCCAGACCCTGCCCGGGGCTGACAGGGAATAGCCCCAGAGCCTGTCCGGGGCTGACAGGGAATAGCCCCAGAGCCTGCCCGGGGCTGACAGGGAATAGCCCCAAGCCTGTCGGGGCTGACAGGGAATAGCCCCAGAGCCTTCCCGGGGCTGACAGGGAATAGCCCCACAGTCTGCCCGGGGCTGACAGGGAATAGCCCCAAGCCTGTCGGGGCTGACAGGGAATAGCCCCAGAGCCTGCCCGGGGCTGACAGGGTATAGCCCCAAAGCCTGCCCGGGGCTGACTGGGAATAGCCCCAAGCCTGTCAATATATACTGCAGGGCTGTGTCTTCTGCAACTGGTACTGATGATTATAATTTACTTTGAAAAATATAGTGGGAGTGCATTGGTGTTAATGCAGCTTCTGGGGGTACCTCAAGTATAAGCCCCTCACCACGACAAGGTGAGTACCCACGAGAGGGATAGCTCAGTTGTGATGTCCACGAAGAAAGTGGCTGTTTGAACTCAACAGTCTTTCCTAACTCAAGGAGTGGCAAGACACAACAAGCCTTTGGGGGGGGGGTGCTAGTCTTCAGGCCCCTCCGTTGTATAAAGGGGAAAAAAAATGTACCTTTCCTGGCAGAAATATGAGCTGTACGAACGCATCTTTTATGTTATGTGGCAAGTAAGTGGTTTTTATTAGAGTGTGCTGTAGTAGATTTTATGTGGTGGCAGGATGAACCCAGCAGCAAAAGCGGAAGCGGAGCAGCAGGATGAGGTGGCACAACTCAAGCAGGAGTGTGAACGTTTGCAAGAAAGAGTGCGGGTGCTGGAGGGGGGACAGACACTGGATGTAACAGAGGCCGTCAATTTCCGTCTGGCTACTTCCAGTTCTCAAGAAGTCAAAGGTATTTGAAGTGTATATTATTTTATATCACGCTTGAACACAATGGAGAACATGCATGGATGGATTTTTACTATTTTGTTGAAAGTTAATTCTTTTAGTGTCAAATGTAGTATAAGCTGACATTATGAAATAGAAAACTTAAAAAATTTTGATCTTCCTTTATAAAAATTCATATAAATTTTACATAAATTGATATAAATCGAGAATAAGAGCAGCAGAGATTAAATTTTTAAGAAAAACTGCGATATATCAATCTTAATGTATCCAGCTATTTGCTGACAACATAAAGTCCACTACTGGGTGTGCATTTCAAAGTGTGTCATGACGTCACTGTTGTGAGTCAGCGATTTGAAGCGAGTTTCAGTTTTTATGTCAGAGAAGTTGCCTATTAATCAAGGCATTCAATCTGAACTTGAGAACGTGTACGGTATAACTTGAACGTCGTAGCAGCAGATGGCAGTCTGTATGTCTGTGTGCTACCATAACATCTTTCGAACTGTGTTTTGCGCGGGCAAGTCGTACACAGGGTATTTGTTATCATCGGTTGCATACCGCAACATTCCACAACACAAATCAAATGCTCCGTTTCCATGTTGACTGTCCAAGTTAATGTCAACAAATACGTAAGTAATCGTCTTAACCCTCTTGCCATATCCCAACAGTAAGGAAAAAAAGTCACCTCAGTACGTGTTTCCAAACAGTTCACATTCCTGCCACTATCAGTGTTACTGCACATATCGGTACGTACCCACGGACTCTGCGTACTTCAGAATGAACGCCGTATTTGCCAGGAAACTTCTCTGGCACATAGGTAATACGCCTCTGCAGAAGTGTAGGAAGATTGAATTCTCTAGGCTCATCGACTAGACACATGACGGCATACAGCGAGCCATACACACTTTGAACTGAACACGAAGTATAGTCTATTCAGTTGTTGTTTTTCATGAGAAATGAGGGGTATTTTGATCGGTGTTCATTATAGATACCTGTTGCTAGTAGCCAGAGGTGGGGTGTAGTCAATATATACTGCAGGGCTGTGTCTTCTGCAACTGGTACTGATGATTCTAATTTACTTCTTTTGTGGTTTATGGATGGACAGTATAGAAGAATGTGTTCAGATCTTCATCATGATTATTGATCTTGATAGTTTTCTGTAACTATTTAATCTTGCATGTTATACTAATGAAAGCTTGAAAACCTGATATAGTATGTGCAAGTGCTGTTGCTTTTACAAATTGTTTTACATTTTGATAGCATATCTTTTTCAATAGCAATGTTTAGATTTAAAAGTACCTTTAGATTTATAAAATGAGTCAAACCCAAGTTAATGGCATTCTTTTGAGACAAGATGTGGTTTATTGGCAGCGCGTTGAGTTTTCCCAGTTAGTTGTTTCCTCCAAGTCTATCGAATTGAATTAAGAAAGATGTATTTTTAACCATACTTACAAGGGAAGGGTTTCGGCTCGAACAGGAATTTCGTATCCAAAATTTGTATACAGTCCCATCTTTACATCTCTGTAAAGCTCCCAAAAGCATTCGTTTGTGTAATGTGTGGTTTGTCTGTTAGAGCACTGTACAAGTTGAGGGGTGGGGAGAGCACTGCACAAGTTAAGGGATGGGACACCTTACCCGTAAGGCTAGCCTAGCCTAGAAGCTAGTGCGAGTGGTAAAATGTCTAGAGCCCATTTAAGAACATTTTTCTCCAACGTTCTGTCTGAAAATATTGCAGCTAATCAAAAGTGTACACTGTTGTGTGAGTCATTGAATGTGCACAAGGACACAACCTTAATAAATGAATCATTCCAAGGCTAGGACATGGAATGTATGATCATTCCACCTAAAAAACTAAATATTTCCAGCCTCTGGATATCTGTTTCCTTAGATAATACAAAATATATGCTTGGAGGATAACAGATTGCATAAGGACTCTTGCTGAGAATCCAGAACTTAACTTGGGAAATCGAGTGTTTATAATGAAAATGCACTCTGATATTCATAACCAGTTGTCTGCTCCAGTGTACCGCCCTATGCTTCAGTATTCCTGGCAGTCAGCTGGTTACGTGAATCCTGAACAAGTCTCGGACTTCAAAAATGTAATTCAGGTGGCATTTGATTGTTCAGCACTGGAGTGTGGTTCAGAAGATTGTTCAGGTGTTGCTTCTACGTGTTGTGCTTATTGCTCTGCTCCATGCTGTTTCATGCATTTTGTAGAGAATCCTCATGTAGGCTACACTTTTAAAGAAGTGTATTGACCAATACCAACCAAACGGAGAGTTACACAAATGAATGCTTTTACGGTCTTCATCACCATTGTGAAGTAAGCGTCTGTACAAATTTTTAACCAAAAATTCCTGTTCGAGCCGAAACCCTTCCCTTGTTAGATATACAATAGAACAACGCATTTTTCTCATTGAAACATGTCATAACAGTTGTGTTCAGCTTTGGACAATGTTTGTGTGGAACCTGTTTCCTTCCACTTAATAATTTAGCACATAGCATGCACAGATGACAAGCCCCCCAGTGAGTCCCTTCCTATATCAGCATCGGAAACCTGGACTACCCCACGACTTCACCCCAATCTATTTTTAACTACTGCACACAATAGGTGAATTGAGAGGGAGGTATAGAGGGAAACGGGAGTACCCCAAGAAAAATCCTCTGCAGTGTCTGGTTTGTCCACCACAACGCAGCCGGGAATCTAATCCATACCGTCTGAATGGAAGATTAATGCTCTAATCCCCATTTCAGTTTGGTTGATAGGCTTTCCCCTCTACTCACACTCTTTACCATCAGTGAAGGGGAAGATGCTACTGTCTATCTTACTAACGTTCGACTAATTGACTTTGAACATAGTGAAAATTTTTAGTATTGAAAATGTTTACCGGTAATCTATATTTCGAAAATGTATACTAAGCATTTGTATTTCATTTTATCATTGTTTATATCAACTGGCACATTAAAAAGCTACTGACAGCAGAAGATAAATGTTTTCTCCACCGCTAGTTGCTACTCTAAGCATACACAACGGGACAATCTGACTGTGTCACTCCCCTTGACTTCATAATACAAACTGACATCCCTTAATTGAATTATTAGTTGAAAATATTGTAAGAACGACACCAAAATATACAGAAACATGTAATTGTCAAACATCTGTGTCACTGTATTGTATATCCACTTATGTGCTTTATTTAACATTTTATTTTCTTGTGTGTACAACTTGGGGGGTGCAGGTATAAGAGGTAACAGCTACCGCTCTGTTACTGACGGACTCAGGGCAAGTAGAAGGGGAAAGAAATGCCTTCGCATCCTCTCAACTTGTTTGAAATGTCGTTTAGTGTTGAGCCTACAGACAATTAATAAGGAAAATCCATGCATTGTGTTCTGCGTTGGGCTTAAGGGAGACAACTACTGACTGGGAAAAGCCATCAAAAAGCAACCTTTTGTCTTGGTAACTTGGGTGTGACTCATTCAGCGTATTCCGAATCTCACCGGTCCAGTGGCATCAATGACGTCACGTTGCAACGAAAATAAGGAACAAAACTGCTGGAAGGATCCATGCTGTCATGGCGACTGTGTAAGTGGTTATCTGTGCTACGCCAGCAAAATTTTGCGAAATTTCCGTACTGCCATCTCGTTCAAAGAAAAGAGAGCATAATCAACTTATTTCTTGAACCGGTAGTAATAACTGGTCCGTTGACATGTTCGCTCATAAGCCATTAACATATTGTTTTTACGTTGTGCTCATTACAAACAATGCAGCAGAACACACCGCCATGACACAACAGTGCACAATGTCATTCGTCTGCTAATTCCCGCCCTATACAAGAACCAATCAGATTCACTGATGGCGGCTGATGGAGACTGCCACCACCTCTGCAAGCTGATGGCACCGGTGGAGCATCAATGACGTCATCGGTGGAATTCAGAACACCGTGATGCCATCGGATTGCTCACCGGTGAGATTCGGAATACGCTCATTCTGCAGCGCAAACGAGATGAGACTGTTATTGAAGTAGGGGGGAAGAGAAGCAATATGTGTTTAAATGTTTTAGCATGTATTTAAATGTATTCAAATAATTGATTTCACTTCAGCATTCCAGAGAGCTGTAATGCAAGGTTGATAACACATTCTTATAGCAATTTACTGTATATATTTCAGAGTTACGGGAACAGATAAAATCTTACGATACAAAACTGCAAAGACTCAAAGAAGCTTTCAAATCTACAAGCCAAGAGTACAGAGAAGTGTGCTACATACTGTTAGGCTACAGGATTGACCGCATTAAACCTAATTTATACAGACTGTCTAGCATGTATGCAGACTCCCCAGACGACTTCCTCATGTTCAAGGTATGTAGGACCATATCATTTCTTGTTTAGTACTACATTGCAATTAAATATACTGTTTCATTGAAATGTAATTAATGAATATAGAAAATACTACATTATAAATAATTTTCTCTTGTTCATGTTTCAGCTTGTAAATGGAAGTCCTGAGTTACTTGAAACTCCGTACTCTCTGACACTTGAAGAGTTCATCAACTTGCATCTAAAGCACCAGCATTCGATGCCCGTGTTCTTGAGTGCTATCACCCTGGATCTTTTCCAGCGTCAGACAGTTTGTTCATCAGGTGATCCTATCACACTAGAATGATGGTATTTATGCATACACATTCGTGGGACATGTTGAGGTATAGTACCAATCTGTTTTGATTTTAATTTGTTGCCAAAATTTAAAGGAGTAGAATTGTGAAATTCTTATGCAAATCATGTTAGTTATTGACAAATACACAGCAGAAATATTTAATATGTATCGTATTAATTATTGCCTGTTTAATGACATTAGCTGAATGAAAGGTAAACTATTTTCACTGGAAGTTTTATTCCGTTGATGTATAACTCCACAGTTGGTATTACTGTAGACTTAAAATGCGATGGAACTTGACAAGAATTTTGTGTAATAAAACTAAATAAAAATAAACTTGTGAAATAATATTTACAGTATGTATGTATGTATGTATGAGACGTGGACAAATTATTAGACTAAAACGTTTTCTTGGAAACATAATATAATTCGTCATATCAACTATCAGTATAATTCACAGAGTCTCTATTGTTGTAAATATGATTGTTTACATCTTCCGGTATATTTTTCCAATGGTTAAGTATATTTTGTCTGGCTGTGTTGGTATTACTGGTGTTTTAATTATATACTGCAGAAGATATTCAACAGTCTGTTCTCCCATGGCCTGCAAGAAGACCGGACATGAACAAAATTGAAAATGTGTGATCTATACTGAAGAAGAAAGTAAACAAAAAGAGGCTTACAACAAAACATGGACTCATTTAAGCACTGTCTGATATCTGGCTAAATGATGCTGATATTCAAAGAAAGTGTCAAACTTTGGTTTCCAGCATCTCTGACAAAATCAACGTGTTAATAAAGAATAAATATTAGTAATCTTCAGACAGAAAGTTCATTATTTCTGTGCAAAATACATTTTTGTTCATTATTTCTGCCAACAAATACAGCTTTGTTGCACGTATAATTAATTTAGTCTAATAATTTGTCCACGTCTGTTGTTGTTTTCTAATGCCAGGCATTTGACAATAAAGTCATTTGACCTCTTGCACTCCAATATTTTTCAAAGATATTGTCATGGTCAGCCACTGACGCACAGATTTTGAGGTGTTCTGAATCCATTTCTTGATTTGAGTATGAAAATGGCAAGTTGTAGCCGATTTAAGTGAATACCATATGTTAATGTTTTGGTGGGAACTTCATTCACACACAACCCCCAGAATGTCTGGAGGACCACACCTGCTGTTGGTCGACGGGTCCATTGGACCTAGCTGGGAGATCTTGTTGATCACCAGCTTTCCCTCCTTAAGCCACTGGAGGACGATTTTAGTGCCATAGCAGGTCAGCACTAGGAACAGAAAAGTAGAAAGAGGAGGAAGGAAAGGGAAATGAACCCCTAGGCCTCGAAGTATGCATGAATGTATGTGTAACTTTGACAGTGAAATCATTTTCCTTCTCAGTAATTGGTTACATCTGAATACATCTTCAAATCCTCCTGTACAGCTTGATGCTGGTAACAAAGCGTCATGACTGGTAATAACGTGAAAGGTAGCAACCGTTGCTTTTGTGGTACTTCTGAAATTGTGTAAGGATTATGTATGATCTTCATCCATTTGGAACCCTTGTTTTCTTGTGTTGTTTTACAGATGTAATTTTTATTCACTTTTTATGATTTATTTGACTGATTCATATGAAAATTATTCAGAAGTTCTTTGTTTGATTTGAACCCCTTTTTTGCCAACATGTCTAAGTGGCCTATGTGCACGGGATAGCAAGGGCCAACATATAGGCATTCTCATTATCATCTGTTCCACGATGTGATATGGATCCATTGCAATGTTAGATTTTTTCCTAATTTATTAATTTGTGGACCTTTTGCCTATCAGGAGTTCATTGAGGCTCAAACTAATTCGAAACACAACTGCACTGAAGTGAAAATAATATGGTACCACCCTAAAGCAGGAGACTTGTCCGACAGTAGATTAAGGTGACTGGATGGCGTTTATAGATAGAAGCACATGTCAAGCCGTACATATGTGGTTTTCCATGTTTAATTTTTATAGGGATAAAACGTGGCAAAGGAGCGAAAAAAAAGAGTGGTAAAATGCAGAACAGTGCAACCAAAGCACAGTTAGGTGTGTTTATTTATTGTTTTCTTTGCAAGATAAGCGAATTTTGGCAATTTAATACTTACTTACTGGCTTTTAAGGAACCCTGAGGTTCATTGCCTCCCTCACATAAGCCCGCCGTAGGCCCTATCCTGAACAAGATTAATCCAGTCTCTACCCTCATATCCCACCTCTCTCAAATCCATTTTAATATTATCTTCCCATCTATGTCTCGGCCTCCCTAAAGGTCTTTTTCCCTCCGGCCTCCCAACTAACTCTCTATATGCATTTCTAGATTCGCCCATACGTGCTACATGCCCTGCCCATCTCAAACGTCTGGATTTAATGTTCCTAATTATGTTAGATGAAGAATACAATGCGTGCAGTTCTGTGTTGTGTAACTTTCCCATTCCGAGGCTTATTTGAAGGATTAGTAACAAGCTGTTTTTTACGGTGATGGGTTGTTAGCCCTTCGCCCAACCCCCAAGCTGGAGGATCACCCATCGGTTGTCCGCGACTGCTTATTCAATATATTCGCAGCTACCCTCCATATCTGGAGGCCGTGTCCTCGATCTGCAACCTGAGGACGCGCCATGCCGTGGTGATAGGTACCTACATTACATGGTTTGGCAATTTAATAGCAGAAAAAAATAAGGTACTGAACCTAAAATTCCTAGTTGTAGTCATCTTCAATTAGAATGCGATTTATGTGCCATCTTTTATTTAAACAGCCGATTTTTCTCACTTCCCCCTAGCCACTTTGTTGTAATACAGTATCATAAATGAGGATTGGTGTGTACTGCATTGCTGTGAACTAAATTGGCCTGCACTGATGTTCTTACCTTGATGATATCTGTCCTCACTAGTCAATGTGTTTATGATGTCATTCAACTGATGTCATCTTCCGAAGCTCAGTGAATCACATTTTGTAGATTCCATATGAGTCTCTTCTAGCTCATTAAGTTCCAACTCGTGCACGTGATACAACACCCTATCAATGATCTCATGACAGTCCTCACAAATCCAAACAGTACTCTATAAAATAATAAGGCCTGTAACACACTTGCAGAGTTTTCGCCAGCGAGAAATGTGTTGCGAGAAAATTAAAAAATTGATAACATGGATTCAAATGGACGTCCACACACTGGAAGAGATTCTCGCTCGAGGCAAAAACCTCGCGTGAGTTTCTCGCTGGAATCGGTAGCTCAGCGAATTTTCTTGACACATTTATCAAAGATGTTTGACATTTATACTCTTTATGACGATTGAATGTAGAAAAAGATATCACAGGTGGCGATGAATTGTATTGTTTTTATTTGAAAATGAGGAAAGATGGCTGATAATTGTAGTCAGAAACTTATTGAACTTGTACGATGTCACCCGTAGGCCTATTTATATGACACACGGGATGAAAACTATAAAAACACGAAACTTAAAGAAGAAATCTGGAGACAAATATCAGATTATCTGAAAATAAATAGGGCTATATTTTGATGAGATTTAATAGTATTAATTAAACATTTGAAATAATGTATCTATATGTCTTAACAGTTTACATAATTTTAATCACAATATAGCAAAGAATCCTCTATCATATCATGAATAGCAAAAAACTGAGGTCCATTCAACCTGAAGTAATGCCTAAATGTATCATCATTCAAATCGAAACCAGTGTCCAAAACTCGCCCTTATTTTCGTAAGATACAATGTGATTTTCAGATATTTCTGGCTTTAATTTTAGGCCTACTTTTTCTTCTCATGAACAAAATATGTTCATGTAACTCCATTTCCTCATCATCTGAATACTCAGATTCAACACAGCGTTCGTACGTAATTTGTAAAGTACGACAATATACTTACAGGTTATATATTTAAGTACGACAATATACGTAAATACATAACCTATAATATTTCCCCCAACGAGTGATTACTATAATAAAAAAAAAATGCTCTCTGCATGAAGGCAGTGCATAGGTGATCATAGCGAGGTGTGATCTGTGATAACGAGAACTCGCCAAGTGTGTGGAGGAAGGCTCTTCACCTCTTTCTCGCAACACATTTCTCGCTAGCGAAAACTCAAGTGTGTTACGGGCCGTAGACTGATGAACACTAAGGATATGACTGAGAAACAATTCCAGTGAGATATGGTAACATGAATTTATTTCCTTATTATTGTATTTACAGTATATATATATATTTTTTTAAAATGCAGTAAACAGACATAAAATATATATTTATATATATTCTTCCCACAAATATTACATACTTATTGTACATTAAGGACTAGTAAAAGTGTAATATTAAGGCAGAAAGGATGGCATGGGTTACTTTTACCACTTCTCAATCCATACAATGCACATACGAGTTTACACTTAGTCCAGTTCAAGTCATGCTTTAGTTGTGTACATAAACGTTCTACATAATATGATAATACTGTTCATAGATTTAAAGTTACTTTGCAACCTTGACAGTAGCTAATGAGTGTTAGACATATTATAGAAGTGACTATTTCAGAATTATTTATATTCCTTTTACATATGCAGTAAATTCTATACTGCAGATCGCTGTTTGAATGTATGTATGTATGTTTAATCAGCAGTTCGAAGACTCGTTGGAAATTCATAAGTGACACCAATAACGCATCAGTCGTGAGGCAACTAAGCCAGGAGATAGGGTAGCCAGTTCATAAAATAATGATTTTATTAAATGTTATTTGTTACAAAGTTGCATATTTCAAATATGACTGGAATTAAAAATACAGGTGAGAAGCAACCAAGAATAGCAATAGTTTTTCAGAATTGGAGGAAATGCCACAGAATTCATTTTAAATCCTCTAAGAGCTCTATACAGGGTGGTGCAGATAAAAGTAGCCCGTGTAAGCAAAGTGCTGAAAAGCACTCACTTGTTATAGATGATTTGAAAGTGGCTCCCTGCAGCATCAATACAAGCTGTGCACTCTAGTCATGTTCAGATACACCCAGCCTCAATAACTTTGGGAACTGAAGGAACTCTTTCTCTTTTTGCATTTTGCACAGATCCTGTAGCGCGCCACTTTTTAACCAAACTCTGAATTGCTCTCGTTGCCAGTTATCCTCTATCCAGAAACTTGTCCCTGAAAATTTTGCGAGTTTTCTTAATCGAACCTGTTCTCACATATGCTTCCACAATTTCCACTCTTTCTTGTATCCAGTAAGTCATTTTGCAGAATGCGAACAGACCATGTAATTCGACTGATGAAATACTGACAGGATGAATGTCAAAAATAATTTATTGTATAAAATTGTCCATTATAGTTGTTTACTCATTTCGTTATGATACGGTATGATAGAATAAAATAATGGAATTTCAAGCAGTCACAATATTGCATTCAAACAGGAGGCGGGCTACTTTTATCTGTGCCACTCAGTGCATTTCCTTTTTATAATACGATATAACTTTTCAGGACTATTGTCTCATTCATTATCCATTCAGATCTGAGGTTACGTGATCACTTCCCTTAGATTTCCAGATGAAAGACGATGTTCAGTCACGAGAATTCGTTGCATTTAATAATGATAAACAGTTTCAACACAAAATCTGGAAATACAGTTGCTTCTCTAGTGCTCCAAGTTTGATAAATGAGGAATTATGGTGCCAGCAACCAGGAAAATTAGTACCTACGTATTTATTCAGGTATGACACTGACATTAAAACTTATCGGTCTCTTCTTAATTACTAGTCGCAAAAGACAAAGAATAAATTAAATTCATTACTTTATGAACAGCTATGTGATTTTGTATTCTTACATCTTAAAGTCCAGTATATAATACAATGCACTCCTTTTGCAACTGCTAATTAATGTTAATTTTGAAAGCATTTCGTACAGAAATCATTGTTGTGATTTCTGTTGTCTGAAGTTTATAATTATGTAAATAGTAATTAATTTCTCCAACAAAAGGGGGTTTGGGGACATAATGTCTACAGCATTTCATATATGATTATATATGAGGAACAAAATTTTGAAACATATTATTGTTAAAAAGCCGATTTCAAATAAGTCCATTTTATGTTAATTTTTATTTAAAGATCACCTAGGTTTTTAGTAAAAAGGATTATATCACATGTAGATCATTCCTAACTGAATTGACTTAATTCCGAATAAGAGCGAAATCTGTCCATCACTTAGAAGAAACTCCAGCAATACACAGAATGCCAAAAACCACTTTTTCAATATCAATAATACTGAAATAGATTTTATTGTTTTTTCTTTTCTTTTTTCACTTTTTACGATTATATTTTTTTAATACTTTAATGAAATTTTATATTCACAAATTTTTCAAATACATATTTGACCAAATTCAAATTAATTTATAATTACTTAAGTGTCATCTCATTTTAAGTAAAGAAATTAACTACATTTCTAACATACCAACACTAAAATTGCCAGTGATGTTAATACAACGTGAAACATACAAAAACAACAGAATTGCTTCTTTTGCTCTGGCAGAGAATCAAAATCTAAATTATTCTTTGGATAGTAAAAGAGTAACTGCAGCAACTCTATTGTGTTGGCAATAAATAAATCCGAGGCACGACATCCCATTAAGGGACCATGGCCGACCAGCCTCACGTCCACATGCCTCAGCAGAGGTGAACGATCATTCAACCAAAATGGAGGTATCGTGTGGTTAGCATGCTGATCCCACCAGCCATTACAGATGGCTTGCAGAACCGAATTTCGCTACCTATCGTAGCTTCCCAAATTCATCATGATGCTGGGTGGGCACTGGTCCCATACACTGACCGAATTTCATGAAAAAATTCCTTCCCCATGTGGATCGAACCAGCGCGCATTCCATAACACTAGTCCTAGGCCACCACACTACAGCATGAGTTGAACTATCTGACAATACAAATACGTTATAATGCAGCATCAAGTCAGACTTACATTGTGCTATAGAAGACACACTGATACTTATGTACACAGATTTTTTTTAGTTTATTTTAAGAATATGTTATCTGAATTCTTTGTTAATTTTCAAACTAAATTTCGCTAATAGAGAAACATCCAAATTGTCTTGTTCAAAAGAGACTACAAAAGGATTTATAAAACTAGTTTCTTTGAAAAATAGTCATAATATTACAGTGATATTTTATGGCTTTTATATGGTAGCAAAAATATGCTGGTCAGTCAGCAGTACTGGTAGTCATGCTTCTTCCTTCCAGCTTGCATGAATTTAAATGAGTACTTTTGTAATGTAAACGAACCTAAATGTTAAAGTTTCAGTTTTCTTTGTTTTTATGAGCACAATATATTACGAGAAATGACGATGTGTTTAAGATTAATGTATTTGTTGAAATTTTGAAAACAACACCATTGCAAGAGAACAAAGTAATTCTTGAGATCACTAGCAATCGTATGTTTACATTAAATTCATTTATACAAATTGTGGAGACACTGATTATGTATTAAAACCTTTTTATGACATCTGTATTTAAAGTGTTTAAAACTCTGTCTGGAGAGATGTGTGATACAATTATCAGCGATACAATCGAAGTTGGTCCTCTACTTCTTCCATGGAGCTCACGTGAAACTTATCCTGTTGTTCCTTCAACAACTGAAAAATGGCTTCCAGTTGTTTCCTTTCCATCCTGCAACAATCGAATATCGGTATAATTACACTGAAGAGCTGCAACTAGTATACTCGCAAATTGTTTTTTATGTTTGCTCTCGTAATTATGAAAATAATCATTCAAAAAGGATGGATACTGAATACCGCAAGTAAAGGCAAGGGCGTTGTAGATGTATCACATCAGAAAAAAAAAAACGTAAACAAGGTAGGAATCTATCTCTACTGCAATTCTATTTTTGTGAATCATGCTGTCCTATTTTAAGCTCAAATTAACATATTCTTGTCGATCATTTCTTCCTCCCAAATTTCTCTTTCGTTTGTTTAAGTGTCAGTTTGCTAGGAATAACGGTTTGATGCAGCACAGATGGGCTACAAAACATTCCTTGAAAATCAGCTCCCCAATACATTTATAATGTAAAAATCCATGGCGAATTTCAAGTGTAAAAAGGAACTCACAAAGATATACTAATATTAGTTTCTTCTTCTGCTACTACTACTACTACCAGTGGCGTAGCGTCAATGTAAGCTAAAAAGCTTAGCTTCCCCAGTTAATAATAATTTCATAATAAACCTGCAGTTTATGGAGAAAATTATTTATTAATTTTAATAGAGTTTATATTTACGCGTTAAATATAGTGATGCGGCAGCTCAGGATGATTTGTGATGCAGCAGTAAACAAGAAGTCTGCACACACCAGCTTCCAAGCAGACTGGTTTCTTCTGTGTAATCCACCCCGCAGATTTTCCATCCCTTTGTAACTAACTACCCTAAAGCTCTCAAGGCTCGCAAGAAGCCAAGAAGCTAGCTTTGACATTGAAAATAATTTAGTTTCCGAGTTATCCCTTTTCGTCAGTTGTGTTCAGTTGAAGTGTTAGTGTGCATTGTGGCTGATATAATAAATAATGAGCGAAATAACAGTTCCTGACACCAATTTACTTGAATTTTTTAGGACAATTGTATTATCAAGACTGACTTACGAACAAAAGTGTGATTTAAAAAACAAATGACCGACTCCCTTGCTGTCAATGAAGGACACAACCAAAAGACGGACGCATACTTACGTAATGATACTAATACTGTATCTATTGACCGTTAATATTGTGATTTCTCTAAGTATGACAGGGAGTGAGCTAATGTTATAGGTATACGTGTCTATTTGTTAAGAGATATGTGTAAACCGTGAAATCGTATTTTACTACGTATCATTTGAGGTCATGCCTTATTGGTGTTACTTACGAGGTTCCAACCAATCTTCGACTGCTGACTTGACATTGACTACTATTTATTTTAAGGCTGTATTTTTGTAATACGTTTTCTCATATTGCATGAAAGACAACTTGAGTTAGCCCTGCTCAAAATTTCATGCTACGCCACTGACTACTACTACTACTACTACTACTACTACTACTACTACTACTACACATTACAACAGCCACTATTACTGCTACTATGCAGTACGTTAAGGATGCAGAATTGTAGGTAATTCGTTGATTTGAGGGTAATTACAATTCCTATAAGTAATTCTTTTGGATACAGAATTGGTTCTTTTTCTGCTAGTTTTTTCCAGTGAGCTTGCTATGCATTCTACTGAGAAGATTCTTACTTGTCCCAGGGTTACGTACTTGTAATTAGTTGCTAAAAGTCTTGCAGATAAGAGTTGATAAAAGTCATTCTCTTGGATGCAGGGAGCTTGTGACGCATTCTGCTGAAGACCAACCTTCTTACCTGTCAGTACATCAGATTATTGTATCACTTTTGATGATTTGTTTCTTGCACTGAACTCTAATTTCATCGATATATCCCTGACCGCAGGATCTTCACGGAGTATCTCTGTAATTGTTGTGTTAGTGTGGTATTTCTGTCACCTTCAATACGCCCTGGTCTTCCCTTGTGGCACTTAATTTCCATCTTGTATAGGACAGTGCTTTTTTAAACTTAATACTTGATTACTTAACCCTAAATTAGATTTTTATGCTTGTTTTCAAAGCTACTAAATAATTTTTTTTCAGCAAAATATCTGAAGTGATGAAAATTTAACTGATTAAATATAATTCGACAGTTGCAACATTCATGTAATTAAGTTTGTACTTTGATACATAAAGCAAACATTACTCTTTCTCTTGCTGTAGTTGCTCCTCTGTCAGTCCAGCTGAGAGTTCATCTACAATAGCTTTTTGTCTGGACATCTTGATTTTCAATAGGATGCTTTCATTTTCATTCTCTTTTTCAGAATCGTTCCATTGCGTGCTCTGTAACCGATTACAATATCGTACTTAACTGAAATGCACATTTACATGGATATGTTGGAGATTAATGGAATAAATGACGTGTAGAGAAGAGTTGTAAAGCATTACTAGGATATAGGCCTATGTTTCCATTAATGATTTTTACATAACTTATACTTGCAACACTCAGAATATACATATATTCCTAATAAAACTATAAGAAATTACAATAAGCTAAACTAGTAATTTTTTTTTTTTTTTTTACTACTTTCGAATTCGTCAAGTAGTCAATCTGTAATGAAAAAACTCTTTCCATGTAAATTTTCTAACAAGTGTTTACATTACAGGTGATTTTGTCCAGTACAAGTGTTTTTGAAATATGTTTTGAGGAAATCCAAGATTTTTCTATAAAAACGTCTGTATACATGTGTTTAAAAGAGAAATCAGAATTGTTGAAAAACACTGTATTGAATAATAATAGCTATCATCATTAACAGAACAGAATTTACTATAGAGCAATGACTTACAAAACTCCATTGGTCTGCTCATGCGTCAATCTTACAGAGTGACACAATATACTATTCGCCTCCTACTTCCTAATTGTCAGCCAATAGTAGCGCATACTGATAGCAGTGATGCATCAGATGACTTGTCAATCAGTAGCGACAATGGTTCAGATTAATGGAGGGAAACTCCAGACTCCACCTCCAGCGCAGTGGTAAGGTTTAGTAACCTCCTACAACGGAGTTTTGCCAGTTGTAGGTCTATAGTTCATTCTTTATCATAAAATGCAAATTATTATTCCCTCTGTCTTTTGAATTTTCCACATGGCCTCGTCACTTGTTAGGTCTACTGTCAATGTGTCGCACTGATGTATTTAACTTGTATTGTAGGGCCACGTTTAGTAGCATGCTGGACTCCCAAAAAACACTAAGCTCTATATCCACAATATTTAAAATTTAACATGAGAAAGACACATAGGCCTCATACATATTCCGAAATTATAAAGGTAATAAAATACATTTTTTGTTCATACCATCAAATTCTATTTGAAGGACAAAGCCTCTTTTGGATATTTGCTCCTCATATGACCTACATTCCTTACAATGTCAGCGTCTTAGGTTCTCCATTCTCAAGCCACCATGCAATATACAAAATTATGTACTAAATACTACTATCAAAGTTAAGAATGCAAACACTGATCACGAATCAAGTAACAAATTAATTTCAAATCAGTCCAGTCTACTAATATCAAATAGGTCTATGGGCTATTGTAAATAGTATACATATCTGTATCTGTTGCAAGCTACTTCACAGATGTATAATTCAAACATGCAACATATATATTAAATATTATTAATATAGCGTAAGTTTATGCTCGACATACATCTTTAGCATCATCTTGAGTGTGTTTTGGTTCTACATCGCGGAGCCACCATGTCAAAAAAACTGCCACGAATGACAACAAAATTGTACAAACATAATACAGCGACAAATTATCACAATAAATAGTAAAATTACTAAACCATGATGAGTACATTGTTAACTACAATAATTTAATATAAACATCATCTCTTCATGTTTGTTTACTTCTCACTACATGTGATTATTTACTACGTAATCTTTGAATCAGCTGATGTCACGTATGAACTTTCATCAGTCACGATGTATGACGTCATTAAGCATTGCCACTAAGATTCACAAGATGTGACCAGCGAATAGGGATTATAAACGGTTCAGCCGGTGCGTGTTTCTGTGATGGATTCCAAGGTGGCTGCGCTGATGACTGCCCTGCGTGCTCACTTGCTGGCTCCCATGTTGTCTACGATGATGGTGGTAGTTCACACGGAGCTGGCTCTTTTCCAACGAGTTAGAAAGAGAAAGATATAGAGTGGTCATTGCGCCGCCATGTTTGAAGAAAATTGAACGACGGTCGGTAATGAACTTATGCGCCCAAAACAAAGTGGGCGTGGTGATAACTGACATTAGAATCGTCAGCTGTCTTAATTTCGTTTGCATAAATCAGTTAAATTGAAGTGGAAATACCTAGTATTTCGTCAAATACGTGCTAGAAACTTAATCTAAACTTATGTACGCTAAATTTAAAACACTTGAGCTATTCCTAGAAGGAATGCTTAAAAGAATAACCTAAGCAAAATTGTCATGTAGTATGACAAGAAGTCCTAGCAAATATACTGAAGAAAATATTAATATTCCTAGGTTCTTTTTAATGCGACCTGCAAGATTGCCTATAAAATGAACGAGTATGATTCGGATGATTTTATTAAATTGTTTTCCCAGTCTCTACATGTTGCAAAACTATTTACTATACCATATATATATATATATATATATATATATATATATATATATATATATATATATATAATAATTAAAGTAGGCCCTATCTGTAGTAAACAACCTTTACCTCCAAGCTTGTAACGTGGGTGAAACATGACAAAACACGCTTTCAGTTTTTTTGTTACAGTAAAGTATAATTATTATCGACATGTGAACGTGAGGCCAACAGCCGGCTGGTCTGTCTGAGACTTTCAAGGGCTGTGGCACCACAGATAATTATTAGTGTATAATTGAGCACCCACGTACAATAATGGGGTAAGTAGTTACGAAATATATTCATACTTACCCCATTATTGCACGTGGGTGCTCAATTATGTTCTTTCATGTCCTTCCAGTCAAAATACTAACAACAATACGACCTACCCCAGAGTTTTGCGTTATTTTGGATGCGAGTGTCGAAATACAATTTTAATATTTGATTGCTCTACTAGGTTTGAAACGGAATTGTAGCGGTTTCATCCGTATTTAGTTTAACTTTATTACTAGTGAACCATTTATTTGATTAATCGTTTGTCTTCGAAATAGGCCTACTTCTTATAAGCTACAGCTCATCGTCTTCCTGTATAAGCAGGAAGGACAGAAGGAGCAGGAAGGATGCCGGTGTCGAAATACAGTTTTAATATTGTATTGCTATTTGTTTTTCACTGGGTCCGAAACGGAATTGTATTGGTTTTATCCGTATTTAGTTTAAGTACATTACCAGTGAACCATTTATTTTGTTTATGCCGGGCGTTGTTACACATTAATGCATGAAAAAAAATGCTGCTAATTAACAAAACTATGGACTTAACTTCATAAAATTTACATGAAATATGATATATCAGTTGTCTTTTTCCTTTTGACATTGCAGTTATATGCAGCACACACAACAGGCATGTTTTTTCTTCGTTATTTTGTACTTCTTACCTCCGTTATATAACATTGTAAGCAGATGAATTTTTACAAAGGTGGGCGCTTAGCTCAGATCTGCCGTGTTTCGCGGTGGCACCGCAAAGAGCGCTGTACAGGACAACATGACCACTCTATAGTCTTCTCTTTCTATCTCGTTGCTCTTTTCACAGTTCAAATTAGGAAATAATCTGCTGTTTCATTTGTTGCCAACACTCATGGTCAAAAAGAAACTAAACCGTGAGTGGAAAACGACTAAAGTCCTACATTAACAGTAGTAAATGTCGTAATAAGGTAATTAAGCCATAAGTGCAAAACAGCTAAAGTCCGATATTTAATTGTTGTTTCTTAGAAACCAAAGAATATAGAAAAAAAACAGGTTTAGTTGGAAAACAACGAACATGGCGACATGGTTTCAGTGGAGATATTATATGATGATCTTTGGTTCCAGCCTGCAAACCATCACGAAAAGTAGCAAGGAACGTACCCTCGAAATCCAGCAAGCTAGCCATCCAAGGAGCCACCAAAGCAAGTAGGCTACCCATCAGCGCAAAAAAAAAACACGCACCGTCTGAACCGGGCTTAATTTGTTGCAAGAGCTCAGATGTAAACCTGATGAACGGAGAAAGTACTTGAGAATGCATGAAGGGCTATAGGTCTATATCTCTCAAAGACGTAGTTATCTATCTCTATAAGTAATTTGCTAAACTTGGTAATATCTTTAATAAAAAAATCTGTATTAGGCTGTAGTCTGTCCGGCCACAAGTTTTATGCGTAAATACAGCGCGTTCGAGCCAACACGTCCACTCTCCACATGCTATACGGGTCGTCCGTCTCCCGCCAAACGGTGACCGTAAATTGCGACAAAAAACTCATAATACTGAAATAAAAGGCTTACCTTATTGTAGTAATTGCTGGAAATGGTGATCTTCGGCATTCAAGCTGCTTGACATCGCTTCGCACTTTCCCGGGCACTTTCTGTAGTTCACTTTCACTTATGTGATGCACTACACGGATTTTGTACGATTTTAACTTCAACAATTTAGTGGTGTGGTTGAAATGAGGTTTTTTGACACCTCTGCTTCCTAGGCTAATCTGCGCAAAGATTTCTGAGGGCTTCGCTCTAATCGAAAACCTATTTCATTTAATGTTTCCTCAGTTAAGACCCGTTTATTCACTCGACGCATCCTATTTTGAACCGAGCCTGATGTATGCAATGGAGGGGAAAGGAACTGACCACCCTACCCCATTATCTCCTGGCCTAGTTGCCTCATAAGTGGTGCCTTGTGAGGTTCAGACGTGTCTTCGGACAGTTGACTAGACAATGTTTATTTAGAAAATATAATTGATTAAAGCAACGACTATTTGTATGCAGTAAAGTCGTAATAATTTTAGTTGTATGTACCAGTAATACATTGTCACTCTCGTATAAATCACTTTTCAGCGACAGATTAAATTCTGAGATGAACACTGGGTATTTGGATTTGAATATCTCCAACGTTTTAGAACTGCTTACAGCATCCATAATCAGAATAATATAGTACTGTCCATGCAAATTTCTTGGTAGCTGCCTCTGTTTTGAACCTGGAGTTTCTTTAGCAGTTGTACTGTTACAAAAATATCATCAGGTACTATTTTAGGTATGTTTGCAATTCCATCAGTTCGAAATTGTCCATTAACGAAGATCTGTTCATCTTTCAAAGACTGACTGATTGAGCAGCTTTCATCAGGAGCTCCATCATGCAACTTTACTACACAGCGTGTTTTGTGTGTAGAGTATAACAATATATAATTATATGTTGGTGTGTAGTGCTGGGAAAGGATATGGGAGATGTATCTTTATATTTTCTCAAGAAAACAAATAAATGGAAAATAAATTCATTATTTTAAATGTACAATACAGTATAATTAATGAAATACAATAAATAAAACAAAATTAAGAAATTTTAAGACATTGTCATCAAACATACAATAGTGACAATACCTGCTTAGGATTACTCAATTCAGCATTCAACCGTGTTCTATATAGAAATTAAACTAAACAAAACTCTCACCATCTTCATGGATGAGAAATTTTAAACCAAATCAATCTTCTTATTAATATTAATAGGCAACCACAGATCTTGTAAATTTCCCTCTTCTAACTGTGAATACCTAAGGCCCGGAATACAAGGATGCCCTGCGGCAGTAACGCGGCATTACATGTAATGCACGGAGTAAACTGAACAAGCGGTGCACACGATACGAACCATCTGAGCAGCGCGCAACCTCGAACACCTTTCTAGCTTCATTCTATCTCGCACGATGCACGGCCATGGAAAACGAGGAAGCTTTGCTAACTGCTATTTGCGCTTTGGTAGTAATAGGATACATTCTCAACAGAAAGAAGCATAGACCTACGGAACTGTACAAGAAGCGACTAAGGAGTAATTTGTTAAGTGCTGTAAACTTTCAAGAAATAAGCGGCCAGTATAAAAACCTTAGGACTACTCGGATGATATCCACCAATTCTGGAGAATTATTGATTAAAATTGGACCAAGGTTTAAAAAAATCAGCCACCAACATGCGAGAACCAATCTCAAGTCAAGATAGGACAGTATTTATTGTACTAAACTTAATTCATTCTTTGAAGAATGTTATTGTGTAATTAACAAAGCATGTAAAACACTATTCTTTGTTGATTGTCTGTATATGTAAATATTCTAGGTTCGCACTGACTTTACGATTCTTGGTGACAGGGGATTCGTTTACAATCCTTCAATACCTTTTGCGAATTTCAAAACAGGCTATTGGAGAAATAATCCCAGCAGTTTGCCCAGCAATTGTCAGCGCATTAAAGGAAAATATCAAGATTAGTTAAATCATAGTACCAACATAATGTGTTTCTTTAATAGGGATATTTTAATTGCAATACAAATATTGAAACATTGAGAGGATTGCAGTTAAAAAATTCGAAATATCACACCAAGAAAAATCAGTATTTCGAAGTCGCATTGTATCTCTCTCCCTGCACATCTTTTTTTCAGCTACCAAGATAACCTGCGGAAAGAATACCTATTTATCTACTCTTTTGGAGGCTGCTAGAACTGTCTCTTTATATAGCAATGCCAATTTGGCTTCTCAGCACCACTGGATCAAATTAACTACTAGAATGAACACGTAAATAGGACATTATGTAATACTTAGAGTAGAAAGATGAAGTCTCGCTGAAGAAAATAATCTTACGACTTTCATTAGGTGCTGCAATAGCAGCAAAAAAAAGCAAATATATTGTCACTGTTTGTTGAACAACAATGCCCCCGTGAACTGGAGAGTAGTATGATATGAAATAAACTGCACAGTAGACATGAATCATCAGCCTAGACTTATTGGGACAAGCCAGGGAATTCTGTATAAGTGGCACTTCATGAAGTGTGTGTAGTGACACCAAAGAAATTTAATAGGAAATATCTGAATTGCATATTAGCAAGTAAATATCAAAATATATGCAACATGATGAATGCTCAACAAAATAAATGGCTTATTACAATTACAGAAACATTGGACGAGATTAAGAAGCTGGTCTGAGAAAGTCAGTATCCAATGAAGAACATCAAAATCCACTATAAAATTGTTAAAATTAAGCACCTGATTCAGCAACTCCTGATACTAGGTGCAGATAGCATTTCATACTGACGAATTCCAATAATTTTACTTCAGCAGTTACATTAACAGTCAGAACTATTGAGGCATTTCCTGGACTAATGACTTAACCCACATTACGTTGTTTTTACGTTTTCAGCATATGCTGTATATTTCCCAACTCACAAAATATTCCTCCCCCTCTAACAAACACAGTGCCCTCTAGAAACATTTCAATGTCTGATGCTTTGTATTTCAAATTCAAGATTTTCTAGTTAAGTTATTGTTCCAGAGAATGCCTCAATTGGTCCTGTATGCCAGTCATGAGTAATGTATGTGAAAATTGTGATCAGTGTGTATAGAATAATCAGACTGATGTTCCCTGAGGAGATAATTATTATCAATGATATGTTGATAGACTTCTTTCTTCAGCAAGCTGGCAAAAGAAAAGAAAACTTACAGACTATTTCTTGGGGAACAATGCGATCACAATTCAAATTTTTCAGTGACAAGAGTAGAAAGGTATTTGATAACCGTGTGATAGGATTATAGAGGTACAAGTCCCCAGATTTAAATTCCTGCAATTTATATTTATGAAAGTGTGTGTGTGTGATCAGTCTTAACACACCAAAAATATTAGTGATAAAACATAACATGGGACAAAAGGAATTTACTTTAATGTTGAAATATTAATAGAATGCTAGTTATGCATCCAAGCATAGATCCATAACTTTGGGATTTTATTAAGTGAAAGTAAACTTAGGGTAAGAGTTTTATGTCAGCAGTTTCGAGAGATGTAGAGTATAAAAACCAGATATAGTATCTGAAATAAAAGCTAACAGGTTGAGGTGGCTTGAATATGTAACATGAATGCAAGTGAAAGGACAGTGAAGAAAGTATCTGGCGGCTGCCAACAGAGAGGCAGAAGATGATGATGTAAGGAGACAGAATGTGTTGGGAGGGTAGCAGCAATGTGCACTGATTTGTGGTATTAGGATTGAAAGGTGGATTCCATTTTACAGGACATTGTGTATTAATTTTAATTGCATATTCATAACAAGTTTGTTTTTACATACATATTCAGTCTTGATAATTACCAATTTTTTTAGAAAAATTGTAAAAGTAAAAATATTCTGTATATATTTAATTTTTTGTCCACTAGATTCACTTCATCTTGTTGAACCGATACTCTGATCAGTCGAGAGATGGGACAAGAAAGAAAGGATTTTGTATAAGGAAATATCATAGCAACTTTGCACATATGCTTTGACTAAGTTCTGCCAGTAACAGTACAGTAATGGATACAGGATTGGTAGTCAATATCATTTGTTTAATGTCATTTAAATGGGACATTTAATTAGTTTATAAAGATTTTAATCATTTTATTCTTGTCATGTTTTACATAATTTCTTTAGTACCTTTGTTATTTTGTGATGTATTTATTATTTTTTCTACAATTTTCCACGTAGAATTTGCTTCTGTATGGCCTAATAGTAAAGGTACAAGATGCTGTTGTAATTTGAGTGGTATTAAGACACCTTGTATCACATTTCTGATAGAACTACGAATTTAGACCTATACATTTACTAACACCTGTAGTCTGTAGTCTTTCCTCCTGAATTCTAAGTTAAATGCACAAGACCATATTTACCGACTTTTTCTTTTCAGACTTACATTCTTAAGAGGTAAGAGATGAAGGTACATACGACAAATTAAAGTCATTTCGTGATTAAGAAACCATATCCATGTAATTAATAATACAGAAATCCTTACACACAGGCATGAATTATTAATAACTACATGAAATTTTTTTTCCTTTTTTTACAAACAGTGCATTAAAAATCAATTTACCCAAAAACAGAACAAATAAAGAAAAAACAATGTGTTCAACCATAAGGTTTAAAATAACAATACAACCCATAAAAAAAACTCTAACTGCCCACCTTTGTTCCCAGTGTTATGCTATCATGTTCAAAGCCCGCGCAGTTCATTATTGTTTAATTCCCTAGTTTGCAATGTGTAACATCCATTGGAAATAAACTTAACTTGTCATTCTTTGTTAATTTTATTTTAATGCACACATCCTACAGTATTTCTTACCTAACCATTAAAAAATTTGGCTTAGTCCATGCAATTGAAATTACATATTCCGAACAAAATGTTGTTTTCCCACCATTCAGAATGTACTGTTGCAGCATTGTGTTAAGATGATAATGGATTCGGACTTTTCATCTTGAGGAGATCGCACTGCAATTTCAGCTTTTATCTTTAGAAGGACAGAGTGCATTGGAGTTTCTTGCCCCCAGGGACGGGCTTACTTCTTGGTCCCAGGGGGCAGGGTTGGTTTGCCGCGATCCTTTCCACGCAATTTTATTCCTGTTGGACAGAAATGTGTATCTTAATTTACACTGTCATATATACAATAATTAGACATATGTAACTAATTTACACTACAACACGAGTGCCTGTTATCAATAAAGAATTATTCTACACTTCAGAAATACACAGAGCACTGAAGTATGGACCCACATCTGCTGGATTATGAGCACTTTGCCACCTTCAACGATCAGTATTAATGACTCTGCTTCCAATATTATTAATGCATACCTCACCTCATATAATATTATTTAGAAACACGCAGACACATGATTTGATGTAAAAAAAAAAGCACTGTACTGTTATGCATGCACATTATGGCAGCTTAGCCTCTTATGAACTCGTGGAATATATTTAAAATAGATGTGGGTGTGAACAGGCATTACAGCACTGCTACAATTAACGAATTCTTTATTTGTTTCAGGGCAGAGGTAAGAATTTTGTCTTGTGCAATTTTCAGGACAATTCCTACCATCATTGTGATGGGGGAGGGGGGGGAGATTAACAATGCTATATTATCAACTAACTTAAAACTAGGATGCGTGCATTCCAAGATTAACTTAAAACTGTTTTCATTCGCCACAATGACACACAGTCCAAAAGCCAATAGACCCTTAGATCAAAACTTTGAACAGAGGCTGAATAATGAGCAAATTTGAATTACGGAAGAAGAAAAAAAAGTTACATATTATGAAATTTATTTGAATTAAACATTATGTTATATGTTAATTTTGATAAAGTTTATAGTAAACAATAAAATAAATTAAAACATGATGTTAAAACTCATATTTTTACCTCCTTCGCACTTCTGATAAATAACAGCTTTAGTAATTGTGTAATCAATTACAAAATGCCCACCTCTGATAAGAACAAAGTGAAGAGTAGCCTATATATTAATGTATGGTCTTACCGTTCTTTTCCATTTGTCATTTTCTTTTGAAAAAACTTGTATGTATGTATTTATTAACACTATAATTGGGTATACACCCGGTGGCAGTGATATATAATATACAATAATTACAATTACATGAAATAAAATAAAATAAACGTAAATGAAATAAACCTAAATCTATAAATAGTAGATGCAATAAACCTAGGACTATAATTAAAAACTATTCTATAATAACGCCTACGATAAGCAAAAGTAAATCTAACTTATAAGTACTTCTATTTCACCCAACTATTACCAATTTAAATAATTACATATTACATTTGTGTTCTTGAAATAATTTAGCGACAGACCTCTACATAACAACAGCTTAATATTAATGATACTTCAATCGATAAATAAAAAACCAAAAGCTAGTACTTATAAAAAATCAATTGCTGGTCTTATATTAAAAATCGGTTAGCATTTTCTTATTATTAATTGTGTTATTTTTTCAATAGTATGAGTGTTACAATACTTCTTGCGTAAAATGTTTAATAAATAACCAGAGTTACTTCAATGGTCAATATCTCGAAAACAGGTTTCTGGTGGTTGGTCTCTTATTGCGTAACTCCGTTCAATTCATTGTTGTGATGTTTTGAACACACAAAAACAACATTAATTTCCTGTCATTGCCTCAGTGGTTCGAATTTTGTTATTTTTGTTACTATAGTAAAATGACTTTGAAGTTCTTTTATCTCATTAAAAAGGTTGCGGGTTCGATCCCGGGCCAGGTCGATGGCATCTAAGTGTGCTTAAATGCGACAGGCTCATGTCAGTAGATTTATTGGCATGTAAAAGAACTCCTGCGGGACAAAATTCTGGCACATCCGGTGACGCTGATATAACCTCTGCAGTTGCGAGTGTCATTAAATGAAACATAACATTTAACATTTCTCATTAAAATAATAAAAAATTATAAACTTGAAATTTTGGTCACAAAGAAAGGTAAAATTATACTATAAAGCTCTCTAATATTTTAGGACTGTAAAAACTGTACTATTTACATCTATAAATTTCTGGGGGTAAATCTTACCCCCTCACCCCTGGAAATGTAATTAATTATTGTTTTATCTTAAAACATTCCATTGTTCTTAAGGAGGCATGTTAATACTCTTTCTTATAATTAATAATTGAAAAAGAGAGGACGGTGTTGATCTTTACAATATCAACCAATTACCTCATACTTTTTGCGATATTTCTTCTTACACTGTGTGTAATATTACGATGAGAAGTGAAAATCGTACCATAGCCCACCTTCGCCTGTGAGTGTAGAATTTTCCTTTTGCGTGTAACAGACGAAACACTAGACCCACCTGAATCCTTTCAAGAGACATTGCTACTGTACGTAATTATTATTGTTCAATAAAGACTCTTCAGTACACACAGAAAACAGTCCATCTCTGAATTTGAAAAGAATCTAAATCTATCTCTGTTTATAGCGAGAGACTTCACACTAGCATTTGGTGTTAAGGCTTGGAAATATCATTGTTTAGTCTTAAAGCGATAACATGCGAACCAGGCGACGTACGAATTCAGTTCTTGTACTGCCAGATTCAGATTTCGTATCTCTATTGAATGACACAGCTTAAAATACAATCCTGTGTATAAATATGGGGCGCGCAAGAAAGGAAAAAGCGACGTGTCAGAGAGACTTTGTTTGGATTTTACTAGGCAAGACTGCCTCACTAGGATTGGCTAGTCGACAGAGACCGGCTTGAACTAGCTCCATCTTATATGCCTTATTCTGAAAGCACTCTACTGTCAGGCTATTTTTAGCTTTCATATCATATGGACGAAGTATACTGCGTAAATCTCGTTGACCAAATGAAAAAAATTAATTTTTTCAGGTTGTCATCGGGTAAGGAGGAGTACATCTGCAATTAAGTGACATATTTCCAGCTAACAACTGTTGTAACAGGGAAATACACTTACCAATAGCTCTCTCAATCTTCCCAATAACAACCTGGTTGGGAATTCCACGTCCAGCTTCATAATCATTGATGACTTGCGGCTTCTCATTTACTTTCTATAAATAAATAAAAAAAAAAAATGGGAGAAACTAGCGCTGAGTTTGTTCCGATAATTTCGGAAGGGAAAATTCGCCATTACACTACCTTACTACTGATAAAAAAAAAAAAAAAAAAAAAAAAAAAAAATCAGCTTTCGTTCAGCGTATATGCAAGGCATAATAAAAGCTTAAACTAACCTAACCTGTCACAGATTCATATATGCAGATTGTACATAACGTAAAACTTTCGTAATGTCACCAAAGTTATGTTGGTATTACAGAGGAGACAGCTGAAGGTGTGTTTCCGAAATCATAGGAACAAACTCAGCACTAGTTTAACCAAAAAAATGTTAAAAGTTTTAAAATGAGACTGTTTCTAGATAATGTCGACAAGCTAATATGGAGACAACCACTAGACCGGTATATACAAATCTTACAGTTGCCAGTTCCTTCTGACTCCATCCTTTCGATTGACGTCCCTGTTGAATCATTCGACCAAGGTCCAGCGGAATTTTATCATGTTTCAGTTCTTCGGTCTCTCTGTCCAGCTTGGCTGTATTTTTTGTGGTGACGTGCTGCTTGTTTGTTGCAGCTCCCCCTGAAAAAACAGTGTCATGTAAACTCTGCTAATTGTTGAAGCGTTTTACATGTTCATTACAACAGGATGTATTAGATTTATTTCCAATTATTAAAACACCGGAATATCTAAGAAAAGTATTTTTTTATACATGTTGATTACTTCGGAAAACATATAATGTGTCTTTCACGTGTTTTTTTAATTGTGCACGTAGCTAACATGTTACAACGATTTTTATATCCGGTAAAATTGAATACACTGATTATAATCAAATTATTTCAGTCTTAGGCCGAGTCCGCTTACACTTTTGCTGAGTATCCACTTGAAAACCCTGTCGACGAGCTGCATTGATGGCCTGAAATAAATTATGTTGAAATAATGTGCAATAATTTCAATCGTTAATACACTTAAATAAAGGTTAAAGTCGTTACTTTCCCAGAGGCATCAAGACTGACAAATTGCATGTCACTAATACATGGAATAATTTGACTCGGCAAGGAATATCCTATCTCAATGTATGTAAGTGCAACAACATTAAGGTTAAGAGACTAATCATACCTGTTCTGATTTCATTGCAGATGCCTTTGGAGGCTTTTTTCTAAGAATTGTAACTGTTTCCCAATCAGCCATTGTCTAGGATTTGATGTGGTATCCAAAAGTGTATTACAGCGCTGGCCTTCGAAACCTTAATTGAATAATTTCACTCCCAAAAATATACAACATAAAAATATAGGTTTTCTTGTTCACTTTATGACTTGATTCGGTTTCCTTTCTGCACGACCCGTTCAGTTCATAAAGCTCAAACCTGCTGGCTGCTGCGCTCTGCTGACTGTTCCGCTTAGATCTCTGCTCACAGTTGTTCAGTTGGTGTCATAGATAAAACCGTTGGGAAGTGGCCTTTAACACGAAGCGTTCACTAATCGCACTCATCGGACGAATCACACGGATCGAAAAAAGATTATTCAGAATGCATCAGTGTTGCCAGATATGACAATATCCACCTTGCCAAAATCGTTGGTCGTTAAATAGTGTGAACCTTTCTATAATGGATTTCTGGTGAATTTTTAAATTCTTTTTGTATGTTTGTAGTAAGAAAAAACACTGTACATATACAGGAGCTTTCACATTTGCATACAATAATTTCGCCCTGCAATGAAGTTGGTGAAATATGAAAATTTTATTGTTCAAACGTTGGTGAAAAATAATTTGTGAAGTGACAATATTGACACCCATGTGCAGCTGTGATGTGATACCACGGCCAATTTGATGCTTCGCGAAGCAAGCATCAAGTCAACCGTGGAGAAACGAACATTACCAACCTTGTTTTGATATTGTGTATAGTGTGTATGTTTTTAAAGAAATATAGAGTGGAGTTATTTCTATGATAAGAGATAAGGGAAAGAGCACAAGGAAATGATTGACATAAAATATTTCGGCTCACTACTTTTATTTCTTTCATTATATGGTTGCGGTACATTGTGAAGTTGATGATAAATCTTGCCGGTAGTAGATAATTTAAAATGTATTGTGATTTACCTAAACTTGAAATATGGACATATTTCGTGATTTGGGTTTCAGGAGTTGTTTATTCATTGTATAACGTGTACTTGGCAGGGAACTGTGAGTACTTTATAAACTTTTTGGTAAAGGTTAAGTCAATTGGCAGTCTCTCATAAGCTGGTCATGTCCATGTTTGTGGCAATGAGACATGTGTTGTCAATATAATTAAAGTAATGTCCAAGGAAAGAAAAACTTGAGTTATCTAGTGCTTCATGGTTATATGTTTACGTAATTATTTATTTTAGCGATACCGTTCGTATTCATTATTTCTCCCACTTCTTTCTGTGTAACTTCCATCCATGCTTTAGAAGTTAGGTTAGTTATCTATATGTTAAATGATGCCATGTCACAAACACAATGCACTACGTGAATGATGCAACACCTCACTGTTGTGTAGATATCTCAAGTTTCTCCCCACCCGAAACCCCCTATTCCCAGCCTCACCCGTTGGTTTCACTTGTGGCACAATGGGTACGTCAAGAACTGCGATATCACTAAAGTAAATAGTTACCCTCTTGGCAGTGCTGTAATTAGTTGGAAAAAAATTTCAGAGGGTACTGTTGAAATCTTCTTAGTTAGAATAGACTCCGTAAGGACTCGTACTGCACTTCTTTTTCAAGGTTATTTCATTGGCATGCAGTCTCCTCTGCAGACCTCCATCCAGATCGCAGCCACAATAATTGCACATAAGGCAAGGGATTAAATACCGACACTACATTTTTGGGGACAAAAGCCTAGAATTTCTTTTACTAAGAAGAGTATTTCTTTTCTTAGTCCAGATATCGTTCATTGTACTAATGTGCATTCGCATTCTGAAGTCGAAATTTGAATAGAATCTATTATATATAACAAACTACAAAGCTCTGGTGGTTTCACATTGAAGTCAGTATATCCCCGAAGGCCTGAATGTACTTTCGCCTGTATTCAATATAGAAATGTTCATACAAGTTTGAGATGCATGTATCACTACAGGTTATGTTATGTTTGTGTTTAGGCCTACAAGTTAAATCTTTCAACAATCTTTTTTTTTACCTGTCTTCCATTTTGTATTAATCTTAAATTGGGAATGTAAGTATGATGTTTGTATGGGATTGATAAGCCTCTGCATGAAGTTTTCTGCCAAGCTTCTGTCAAATTGACTAGAGTTTATGTCAACTATCTTTGTCCTGCTGTGAAAACTTTCTGTTTTGAAGCAGAGAATGCCTCCTCAACATAAATAAAATTCTGGCGAATACCATAGATTCTAAGACCTTAACAGTACAGTATGCTTTTAAGCTCCTGGAATTGTTAGATCTCTCATAATGTCATCACAGATTACTACCATATCCTACAAAATCAACAGACATAGTAATTTTAGCTGAACTTGGTATTTAGATCCTTTTTTACTTATCATTGGAGGCTTGAGCCTTGAGGCGCTGTGCCATCAGGTTAGTAAGCCTATTCATTAGAAATATCACGACTGTCTGCAAGCTTGAAATTAATAGATCACAACTATTCTTGGGGTGGCAAATCATGGTTTTCGATAAAACAACGAATTTACAAGTGTTTAAGCAAAGAATATGAGATGCCAGCTGTTATGTTTATGTCAAATATCAAAATCAAATGTTTCAGACATCTTACATCCTGGATTTCAAAGTGTATGAAAGACTAGTTGAACATAATGAAAGTTTTCCAGTCTATATTTTCTGCTGGTATGGTAAAAGCGAGTTTTTATTTTAGATGGTAGTGCATACCGGCCCATACTGGGCACTGCCTCTTGGGCAAAGTCGAACGCTCATTGACCTGAAGTAATTCGATATTTGGTAGCCGATAAATTTAATATTTTATGTTGTAAGATATGTATTATTTTTTTGTCCAGTGGCTGGACCTTGACTACGAGTAGGCCCATAGATGGCACTAGTGCCGAGAAGCGTGGACCACTTAGTTCGTCAGAGACTACCCAGAGTGCACCACGGGTGGGGAATCCACATTACACTCGTGATGAATCATGATGAAAGATTGTTGGGAACCGAAGTATTCGGAAAAAAAAAAATCTGTGTTGCATTGGCCACGAACTTAGCCCAACACAAGTTATACATTCAGAGTGGAGTTGGTTTTGAACCCGGGCCCCCTGGCTTATAAGCCCAGTGCTCTCAGAGTCACTGTAGAAGTTTCGTTCTCATTCGTATTCTCCCAGCTCCTGTAATTTAAATTTCCTGCAGATTACGTAGATAAGTAGACTTGATACATTTCATTAATAATTGTTTACTTTAATGGCTCCATATTTGGCACAAAGGCCTGTCAGTGGTAGCGTCTGACATATTGCACTGTATTTTACCCACTTCTGGTGCGTAAATATTGCGAGTTAAATTAGGGATCCCTCACACTTTCAGTTTCTGAAGGGCTATGTTATTTCTCGGAAGAATGAACACTTCAAACTATTAAGAAGATGCCATTCCAAAGAACTTCAGACAAGTAAGGTCTTTGTAAAATGTTTTCAACAACAGAATTGTCTTTACGGTATTTACTAGAAGCTTGTTTTCCTCTTTGGACCACAAACTGTTCATGTGAGAGAAGAAAATCTCTCAAAGGGATCATTTGAGCCAGGTAGGCTCAAGCAGAAGGGTAATAACTAGGGCTACGATTTTGATGACTTATAAATCATGAAAAAATGTTCTGAAAACAATGCATTTATGACCTAAAAATCTTTCAAAAATGCCCTTAAAAATGCCCTAAAATTGATCTTACATAATTGGCTTAGTAGGAAAAGAGGTTTTGTACTACTTAATATTTAGACTAGTAATTAAATTAAATTTTACATAATTTTTTCTAAGTAGTACACTTTAATTAATTATTTTATCTGATGTAGTTTCCATGTATAATCATTCACTTCTGCGTCAGTATGTGGACGTGAGGTCAGCAGTCGGCTGGTCGGTCTTGGCCCTTCATGGGCTGTAGCGCCATGGATTTACTTTACTTTTAGTTTCCGTGTGTCTACCACAAGGCCTCTCTTATCCGGAATTAACAGGATAGAGGAGTGTATATTGAAGGGGTGGTTGGACTGATCCATTACGTGGGGTGTACTATGTTAAAATGGCAATATTTGTGTAGAAAAACGATTAAAATATTATACAAAATAATGAGTATTAATGGACAAAATATGTAAAGAAAATATCAAAGGAAATATTATTTTACATTAATAATGGGGGATTTATGGCCAAAATTAAAGGAAAATGCCAAAAAAAAAAAAGACCGAATAAAACAAAAGATGCTCTAATGAGTTGAAACAGACAAAAAATGCAAAAAAATGCCGTAACAAATATGTCTTAAAACACTCAGTTTATCACATAACATATAAATACTAAAGCAGCTATGTTTCTGGCTTACTAGAAAAAAGATGCAATTTCATCAAAATCCTAGCCCTAGTAATAACACTTGAATATCTTTATTGTAAGTCAAGATTATCTTATTTAAGTGGGCAAAAATTTGCTGCGATCTTGCTGCAACACTTTTAGATGCACTGTTCTTTATTAATGAAAAACTTACTGTAGAATTTCCTGAACGTTCAAATCACCAAGGGATTTAAGAGAGTTCCAGTTCATTTTCTGAACCAATCCATTGGTGGAACTGTCCTGGGTGAAATGGGACGTCTGGGATCCCTAGTTAAATATTAGGTTTGTGAGAGGATAACTAGGTGACATGAGGCTGAGGAATATGACAGGGTTAGAGTGGGTTAGATGAGGTGATGAGTAAATTGGTGCCTCTAAAGTAAACAAGTACCAATATTTCAATGATAACCTGGTAATATTGTATTTTATGTTTTAATTTTGTTATATTCCTATGTTTATTTGATTCATTGCTATTGTAACAGCATAGTAAAAGAGCTAGGCCTATATCCTAAACAAAATGTTTGTATATATGTACGTATTTTTTTACGTTGTAGAGTTATTTTTTTTCTCTAGGCTGTTATCTATTTTATGTATATGTCAAATAGTCTGTTCTGATAGGTGCAGCAGCCACTCTTCCCTTATATAATCGAGGAATAGATTGTACTGTGGAGTTTTGTAATTATGACTCTTAAATGCAGAAGATAAACTTGCGAATTTTAAATGAGGCAGTAGAGCAAGTGGACAGCTTCAAATACATGGGGTGTACTGTAAGCAGTAACATGAGCTGCTGCCAGGAAGTCAAAAGGAGGATAGGAATGGCCAAGGAAGCTTTTAATAGAAAAAAGGAGCATCTTCTGCGGACCTCTGGAAAAATAACTAAGGAAAAGACTAGTGAAGTGCTTTGTATGGAGTGTGGCATTCTATGGGGCAGAAACATGGACATCACGACGAAGTGAAGAGAAGCGACTAGAAGCATTTGAAATGTGAATATGGGGACGAATGGAACATGTGAAGTGGACAGACAGAATAAGAAATGAAGCTGTGTTGATAAGAGTGGGTGAAGAAAGAATAATGCTGAAACTGATCAGGAAGAGGAAAAGGAATTGTGTGGGTCACTGGCTGAGAAGAAATTGACTAATGAGGGATACACTGGAAGTACTGGTGAACGGGAGAAGAGTTCGGGCAGAAGAAGATATCAGATGATAGACGATATTAAGATATATGGATCATATGAGGAGACAAAGAGGAAAGCAGAAAATAGAAAAGACTGGAGAATGCTGGGTTTGCAGTGAAAGACTTGCCCTTGGACAGAATACTATGAATGAATTAATTAACCTCTTTACCAACTTTTTTTTTTCAAGATTGGGGTTCTTTGGCCCATTGTGTCATTGAGAACTGTGAACCAATGCTAGATATCACTAATAGTGGATTCCTTGATTGTCCATTGTCTTTTGCTTGCCTAGAATCTAATCCTTTTCCACTCAATATGTACCTAGTCAGAAATGCTGCCACTTGCTCCAAATTTGAGGACCAATTTATTTATTGCAAGCAAAGGTAGAAATCACGTGTTCACATATTTTTTTGTTACAGTAAATTAAATGAAAAGAAAAGCTACTTGAATGGTATCCTTTCTTCTTTATTTAAAATACGAAATAAAAATACAAACATAAATCTTGTATCATTTATAAATCATTATTAAAACTGGTGATTGATTGTGTATTGCTGTTTTGCAGATTACAAATACAATAATGGCGGCATTTTCTCTCCTGGTTGGTCATTTCTCAATCAGAAGAAAGATGTATCAGATTTTGAATGGGCCATTTGGTCGCCCTTCCTCTGCACTGCTGCTCCCTGGGTGTGCGTTCATCTTCTGGTGGCCGAGGTTGTGCGGTATGCTTGCAAGGAGGTATATGTGCTGCTCTGCGAATGATACAATTCAGTATGTTGCCGATACTGTATAAACTGACATAATCTGATTAATTAATTTTTTGAAAATGTGTAAGTTCAATGCATGTGAAATGTATGATAGGTTTTAATGGCGAAATATGTGTAATATATTATTGTAGTCCACCGCTATGGGGTAGTGGTTAGCACGTCTGACTGTGAAATGAGCAGGCCGGATTCAAATCCTGGTTGGGTTTTTTTCCGGGGTTTTCCCTCAACCAATTGAAGCAATTGGGTAACTTTCGGCGTTGGACCTGGGACTCATTTCGCCAGCATTAATTCACATCATCATCATCATCATCATCCATGCAATAGCCCAGGTTAAGTACACGGTGCGACATGCTGTACTTGTACAAGAGCGCAGCTGTTCGACATTCACAGAATAGGAGTGGTAGGCACAATAAGCCTCTGGCGCGATGCAGGCCTTTGGGTCCTCCTCTGTACAAGAAAAAAAGAACATTATTGTCAAACCAGGAAAGAATAACTTACATGTATTGTTGTAATTTAAATTTCTATCAGTTGCACCCTTAAACATATCAGGTCCTCCATGTTGAAAGATTATTAAATAATTCCTCCGTGTAAAATTTAAGTGCACATAAGTAAAACCTTTAAAAATGTTTAATTGAATATCTCAGAATGCTAGTACAAGTTTTTAAATGTAATCCTGGAAAGAGGAGGAAGAACAGAAAATTCAGACCAATTCAGGAAGTTGCATTTGTTTCCAAAACACATATACAAAGCAGACATTATCTCCATATCATTCAAACCATTTAAACACAAACTTTTAAATTTCGCTCTTTGTTGCAGTCTTCCTTTTGTAGTTCAGTCTCATATGGTGGCTCCAGCACTGCGGAAGCAACCCAACCAGCTATGCTAAAAGCCAGGTTATGAACCGACTAAACAGGAAGTAGTAGCGTGGGCGAGAGGAAAGTGCGGGTTAGAGGGGTAGCCTGTGCAGCGATGACACGTTGAGTGTGGGGGGTGGAGGGGAGAAGGAGAACGGAGCTTTTCATTGGACCTCACGTGAAAATGTCGTCTGTTAACGAAAATCTGGCAATGGAATCACTGAGACAGTGCAGCCAAACTTCCCAGTTCATTTGCAATACCACGTGGATTACGAGTCACATTTTGTACCAGCGTCACTAGCTGGTGCTTTCTTAAAACAGTAATTTTAATTACTAATATTATTGATAGTGTTATCGATAACTATATACAGTAGTACTTGAAATAGAGTACTGAATTCTCCCGAATGTTACGATACAAAAAGGAAGCGGATTTTTAAGTCTTGAGAGACAGAAATGATTTTTTTTTATAAATTCGTATATTAGCTTGTTGATATATATGAGAATTAATAATAATAATAATAATAATAATTGAATATACATGACTCAGTCAGTATAAATATAAAATTAAAATCATATCCATTTAAATTATTATCGATGTACAAAAATAGCCAAATAGTTAATTCGATTTATAACGACGACTGAAAATAAAATAAAAATTACCATAATTATGTTGATATAAATTAGATAATACTATATTATTATCGTTATTATTATTATTATTATTATTATTATTATTATTATTATTATTATTATTATTATTATTATTATTATTTGAATCGAATCGTTGTCCGTTCGTTTAACTGAAATGTTTGAATTCGTTATATAATTCTTTATTAAATTAATACATAGGTTGGATAAAAAGTAATGGCAACACTGCTGTCACGTGACGATGGTGCGTTCGAGAGTTGCCAGCTAGATGAGTTAGTGTAGCCACCAGCGACAGTACTCTGTCAATCTACTGCAGTGTGTAAAATGTTCACTTTCATAGGGATAGTGCGAGCGCCCTAAGACCATCCTTACAAAACTAGAGCAACGTTCCTGGATCAAAATTGAAGTGGCACGAGGTCGTAGTGCACAAGAATGTTTTCAGGGACTGCGTGAAGCATGTGACGTTGCAGCGTTGCCATATCGCACAGTTGCACGATGGGTTAAAGCGTTCCGGGAAGGCCTTGTTGCACCGGTACCAAAGGGAAGGTGACGACTTTCTTGGACGAATCATCGCTATGGACGAAACCTGGACTCGCTCGTATGAACCAAACTTGAAATGCCAGTCAAATGAATGGAAGCATCCCGGTTCTCCTCATCCGAAGAAAGTGCGCCCTACACAAAGTGCTGTGAAGGAGATGTTCATTGTGGCGTATGACATTGATGGTGTAATACTGCACCACGCTGTACCTCCAAGGCAGACGGAAAACTCGGACTACTGGAACATCCGCCATACTCACCCGATATGATCCATGCGATTACGATCTTTTCACCAAAGTGAAAGAACCACTGCGAGGGACCCGGTACAATACCAGAGATGAACTTATCCATGCTTTAGGGCAGTCAATACGGAACATCAACAAAGATGGATGCGCTGATGGTGTACAACGCCTTCCAAACATTTGGCAAAAGGTAATAAATAAGGGGGCCGACTATATAGAAGGTACGTAAATGTTGTACCCCTGTGAATAAAGCCATGTCAGAAATATCGAACTGTTGCCATTACTTTTTATCCAACCCTAGTAATTGAAAACACAGCTACAACAGTTATTTTAAACATATCAGTGACAAACACTGAACACGCTTTGAAACTCGCGCCACTATGTGGCAATAGAGCTCAGAAAGAGAGCAACAGAACGTTGCTTCCGGTTTAGTCGGTTCATAACCTGGCTTTTAGTGTAGCACCATTTCATTCATCAGTCACATTTTCCACTGCCATACTGAGTATAAATTTATAACTTTTGTAATTTTATAACTATTATATTGTAGAAGTAGTTTTAATGAACACCTCAATAGAATAATTAGAATAATGACTAAAAAAGCTTGCACCTTTTACAATAATGTCGTTGTGAACACAGATTACCTCCAGGTTTATATTAGGAAACTGAAGTACTCTGTAACACCTAAGTATTAATACTTCAGACCATTGTTCAACGATTGTAAAAAAATAACATTTTAAGAGCATTCCCTGCAGTGAGTTCTCAGTCATTCATTGGTGTTTGTAGTTTAAATAAGAGCTCACTAATAAAATTAATAATGCTTATTACCTTGTTTGATTGCAGCTGCTGCCCATATGGTACCTGACAGTTTCGATGCTGTACTTGCTTCAACACGTTGGCTTGTTAGCAACGGTGTCGCTGGCAGCCGAACCTTGCCTGATGTACTTGCTGTTGCAACTGCGCAGTCGAGCTGTGGTATACATCGCAGGACTGTTCCTTCTCGTCCTGCACAATATGGACTTCAGAATGGTGATCTATTGTCCAGACCACATCACTAGGCCCAGTTCATGCTCCATCATAGTCTCTGACATTATTATGATACAGTGGGTTTACCATGATTATCATTCAGTTCAGTTCAGAAGTAACAGGTTTTCAGGTGTTATAAAGTTCTTAATACAGTAAAATTTGTTATAATGAATGCCAGAATAACGAATTTTTCAGTTTTGCGAATTTTTGTATTTGTGCCTTTTCCCTATACTTTTAATGTAAGAAGATTGCCTTTATAACGAATGCAGGTATAATAGTACATTATGCAACGAGCCTATAATGATAGTAATTAAGACGCGAGTATGTTTGTTTATAAAACGAGCACAAGCGAGTTTCATAATTTTCATACTAGCGTCTTAATTACCATTATAGGCAAGTTTCATACGACTTTTTATGCTCGACCATATTTCTAACTTGAAATTATTCAGAAGTATTCATTTTATTCGTATCTGACTGAAGATCGGAAGTGACCTTGTGCATGGCTCGTAAATTGTGAGATGTGCGCAGATGCGAAAGTATTGATTTTTTCCGAGGAACAATAATGTCATTGACCTTGATGTAATCTAGAGAATAAAAAGGTAAAAGGTAAAGGTATCCCCGTAACATGCCATGAAGGCACCTGGGGGGGCATGGAGGTAGAGCCCCATGCTTTCCATGACCTCGGCATTAGAATGAGGTGGTGTGGTCGGCACCACGCTCTGACCGCCTTTTACCTCCGGGAAAGACCCAGTACTCAATTTTATAGAAGGCTGAGTGAACCTTGGGGCGTTCTGAAAGTTTGGCAACGAGAAAAATCCTGTTACCACCTGGGATCGAACCCCGGACCTTCCAGTCTGTAGCCAGCTGCTCTACCAACTGAGCTACCCGGCCGCCAATCTAGAGAATAACATGAACTAATTTTGATATAACCTGGAAATTGATTTAGAATTGAAAAACGGGATGACAAATTGAATTTATTTGAATATTATTTACAATTAACGCTAATTACAGTAGCGTGCAAATTAATCCGAACAACGTAATTACTTATGCAAAAACACTCAAATGGGATAAGAAAAGGATCTAAGACATACCTCAGTAATCTATGTGGCCTCCCTTGTTCCTAATAACAGCTCTGAGACGATTTGGCATGGATTCCACTAATTTCCCACAAATATTCTTCATTTCTTCATCGCGAAACCATACACCAATGAGGGCAGAAATCATCTTCTCCTTTGTAGAACAATCCATTTTTTGCATTCTTCTTTTGCAAATTGACCACAAGTTCTCAATGGGGTTGATGTCGGGTGAGTTGCCTGGCCAGGGGAGTACCTGAATATTCTTCTTGTTGAAGAATTGTATAGTTTTTCGAGACGTATGGCATGGTGCCAGGTCTTGTTGGAACACACCTCTGCCATCCGGAAATTATTTTTGCAGCTGGGGTACGATTCTGGTTTCCAATAAGTGAATATATTTGTCAGAATTCATCATTCCCTTGATAGGTATTAATGCTCCAGACCCTTCATGTGTAAAACAACCCCAAAACATTACTTTAGGGGGGTAGTTGGGTGCTTGTTGGAGATGAGCTGCTGTTACTTTTTCTGATCCTTTCCGTACGTAAGAAACACGGTGGCCGTGGACCTCAAAATGAGACTCATCGGAAAAAAGTACATTCTTCCAGTCATTCACTGTCCAGTGTTGATGTAATTTTGCCCACATTAAGCGTTTTTTGCACATAACAGGGGTTAGCAGTTGCTTCTTAATAGGCTTACGAGCCCTTCGTCCAGCTTCCAAAAGCCTACGCCGCACTGTTGTGACGTGAATATTCGCCCCAGTGGTAGCCATTAACTCGCGGGTTAAGTCGACAGCAGTTAGTCTAGGATTTAATTTACTTTTCCTGACAATTAAACGATCATCTGCAGGTGAAGTCTTCCTTTTCCGGCCACAGTTTCCTTTTTTCTGGGGTGTGATGGATCCAGTCTCCCTGTATCGTTTTATGATCGAATTAACAGTAGCCAAACCGATGTGACATTCTGCAGCAATTTGCCTCTGTGTCATAGAAGAATGCTCTGCTAATGTTATAATTTTAGACCGTTTTCGTGGAGTTGTATCCATTTGTGAAGACGACAGAACGTACACAGGATTGCAGTATTAAGTCTTCAACACAACTGAAATGCTTATAAGTACAAAACGACAGGCAAAATGTCACATATTATAAAAAAAATAATAATGGCAGACCTTCAACAATGGAATTACACGTACTACAGATGTCAATTAAAGCTGTATGAGCAGCTGTGAGGCCAACAATGACAGAAAATGTAAAAATATGTCGTGTTCGGATTAATTTGCACGCTACTGTATTATAGTAACAGAACATAACCTTCTGTGACAGTATTGGATTTCCAGCCTACGTGACGTTTCCCTCGTTGTCTTTCGATTGCATATCCAAGAATAATCGAAAACCTGAACTTTAATGAATAGGTGTACTTTAATGACATGCATTAAAGGACTGCTACCAGGTGTATAATTACTACATTTCGGCATGGTCGAACATAAAGAATTTACCAGTTTAGTGAATGTAAAAATGATCCTGGTGAAACAATTGTAACGATTTTTGTGTAAGGCAGAATTGAATATCCTCTTGCTGAAATCCAATCAATTCATATGACTAACTTGTAGCTTTTCGCACTGAGTTGCCTTTGAACCCAACCCAACTCACTACCTACTGTGGGATATATAAGAACTACTGCCACATGAGTATCTTGGCCTTCGTCAGAGATATAGATTGGTATTGTTCCTTTCTTCCTTTTGGTCTGACTGAAGCTTGCTGCTGTGACTACGCACCATCTTATCCCACTACAGATCGTTTGTAATGCTAATAGTAAATGAAGGGCACAAGGGAAAAACAAACAATGTCACAATGCTTTAAGGGTGATGTCATTATCTAATTCACTGTATTACTACAAACTTTAGTGTTATTTTTACCAAAAGTGGTAAAGGAGAATGAAAACCACGGATACACTCATCATTTCCTTCATTTCAAGTAGGAACACCAATAAATTTTGCAGTAATATACTGAAATAGATCACTGTCTCACCTTTAATGGAAATGTGACATTGTTCGTTTTTCCTGTGTACCCTTCAATGTGTTTCTTTCGGAATTTTGTCGTATTTTGTGGATTTTATGTGTTAAATGTACATTGTTACTTCGTTAGTGCAGTCCATCTTACACAAGCCCCCAATCTCAGAAATGAACTCTTCACATAATGAGGTTAGCAGAGAGAGACTGAGTTAGTCTTGGTGATTATATCAGAAGATTTTAATAAACTGAGTTATTTGTAATGATATCAGAAGATTCATTCCAAGTGCATCCAGTCAACTTCACTCCCCCCTACACTTAACACAAACCAAATACAATAGAAGTAGGTCAGCAATCCCAGATGATAAGTGGCATAGAGGAAGCCAATTGGCTAATGTACTCCTCACCTAACCTAATTTAAATCTTTTGGAATATGATGTGTGTAATTGTTGGATTTGGCACTGGGTAGTCGTCATAGAATGTTTGTACTTCACATTGGTGTTGTTGCACCTTTATACATAATGTGATTTCACTAGGCCTCAATTTATTGTTGGGTGCCATTATTCTCGAACAGTGAGTACCACTGAAAGTGATTGAAAATAAACTGATGAAACTGATTAAGACTGGAGGGCTGTTAATAAACTCTCTGCATCAGTACTTAACAAAAAACGTGTGCACGGGATAGGGCTTGTGTTGGGAACTCCTATCTTACGGACTGGTAGTCATACATTTGTTTACTCTGCAGAACTGGTTGTCCTTATTCTACGACCAACACTACATGCTGACGATCTCGTCAGCTTGGATATACATGCGCAGTCAGAGCTTCTGTCTGGACAGACTGATGTCTAACAAAGTCAGCGTTAGTGTAGCGGAGTTGGTACTGCTGCTTGGTTACTGCTTCTACCTTCCCATGCTTTTCCTTGGACCACTAGTACTCTTTGAAGAGTTCGAGGCTGGGGTAAGTTTATTGAACATACTGGATGATAATGAAGACGAAGATAAAAATAATAATAATAATAATAATAATAATAATAATAATAATAATAATACGAGCAGTGACTCGGTGGTAACACACTAGATTCACATTCGGGAGGTCGTGGGTTCAAACTCCATGGCTGGCCAATCTAATTGAAGTTTTTATGGTTTCCCTCTCTCAACGCCAAATAGGAAATTTACATACCACGATTCATCATTGCCTCTATCATCCTGCCATATAATGTAACATATTATGACAATAGAAACAGAATTACAATAGTGCGCAGCCTACTGATATATCCAAAGATTCTATACACGCAATTATGATCTAGATGTTGAAGCATGTAAAGTTAATGTGTATTTATTTATTTATTTACACTGCAAGTGAGCAAACACCCCTGAGGCAGTGGTAACTTAATTACACAATAATTACAATTAATAATCTTAATATATAAAATTGAATGTGGGTATGTATGTATGTTCTCTATACAAATCTACACGCTTTAACCGATATGTGCCAAAGTTTGCACATTTAACCTTCATAACCAGGAGAAGAACATAGGCTACATTAAAATTGTGCAAATGGAAGTTAAATTAATTAAAATTGTAAAAAATAAAAATAAATAGATAAAATATTCATGCATAATATTAAAATGCAAAATCTTCTACAGTCAATTGTTTTTTATTATTGTCTGTTGTATTCAACATCGACTTTCACGAGGCCATGGAAATTTTAACACGAAATTAAGTTACATTGTAGTTACAGATCATGAAGGCTAAAACTAGATAATTCATGCAATAAGTATCTTTACGCAGTCTAGGACCGTATTACGAATTCCTCTATGCAGTTTTGTAGATAGTGAGCAAACTGTTTTATACAACTGAATTCTAGAATTCTTTGAAATTACAAGGATTGCTACCACATAATTTACTTAATATTGAATAACCAATAGTACTATTGCGAAATATTGACCCACCAAAATTATTCACGAATAAGAATTGGTGTGAAAAACTCGTACGAAACGTAATAGAATTAGCAATATTAACTGCAAAAATAAAAGGAGATGTTTTTATTCCACGTATTGCTAGGATACTCATTCAATTTTAAGCAACTGCAATTTCAATGCCACTAGCATTTGTAATGGCCATATTAAAATGAAGCTCGAGGACAGTCGCTCAAAGTTGCAGACATTAACTTAAAAACTGCTGTTTTTCACATCCTCAACTATATTTTATACAAAGAAGTGAAAAAAAAAAAAAATATTTTACACATATCAATAAGCAATTCAATGATACTTTTGTCATGTTGCTAATGTAGTATGTGAATGTACACAAGCCCACTGAAAATAACATTGTATTAATTCTCAAAATATTGTTGTTCACGTCCGAAAATGTGTTGCTGCGAAATTATATCTGTATAATCACGTTGCAAATTTAGTACGTTAAGCATTGTGGAAATAAAAATCTCTTAATTTCTAAAATACCAGTAGGCCTAAATGTTTCTCAGAATATTAGTCTTTATGTTAAAAAATGACTTATTGCGAGTTTATATTGTATCTGTATTCTGTGTATAAAATTAGAATTAATACAAATGTTCTGAATTTATGAAATATAGTTTCAAGTTATATTAAAAAAACTGGGTATGATATAAGTGTATGCACAGCGGTCAAGAGGTAAAAAAAAAAATCTTCCAATATAAATTAAATAATATATGTATATATTGATTCGATGCTGAATCTGATCAGAAAGAGGAGAAGGAATTATATTTTCGTTGGGTTTTACTTTGTTTATAGTTTGATTTTTCTATTACTTTATTTGTATTTCTGGCGGTGTGGAAGAGAAGGCCTAATGGCCTTAACTACACCAAAATAAATAAATAAAAACAAACAAATAAATAAATAAAAACAAATAAGTAAATAAACTTAAAACAACAGTTTAACGTCAGGAACATGATATGTTTTCTTTTCGGTGGCTGATTTACAACTGTTTTAAATTGAGTTAACCCTGGCAGGCATTTGCCTAAGGAGTTCATTAATTCATGTAAGTGATGTTAAGTAAAGAATCATCTTTATGGGCGAGGAAAGCTTAGTAAAGACAATTCGTTTTGGTTGTGTATAGTTAGGTTTCCGAGATTTCCGAAAATTTAATAACCAGTTTAATTAAAAATAGAAGCAGAAAGGAAAACCCAGGCAACGCCGGGTGCTTTCAGCTAGTAATAGCTAAAATAACACAGCAGTGTTAGTCACTTGTTTTACCGACTTGGCATGAATGAAACCAACAAGTAAGCCGAGGAGTGATTTTTTAAAGTGAGCCAGGAAAGATAAGATGACACATTGAGATAAATATGATGATTTAATATGGAACTGGTAGTTGAACAGTAATACAGTCTGCCTGTGAGGGAGGTTATGTTACCATGCTTGAAATATTGTGTTTTATTTAATCCAGATTCTGAAGCCATATGCTCCTTGGACTGTGCAGCGCATGAAGATTTTTATATTGAACATCCTTCGATACTTGTGGTGGATGTGCTTCCTGGAACTGTTCCTGCATTTCATTTATGTTGGTGCCCTGCAGATGGACCTGAAGGTGTGTACAGAAATTACATTTCAAAAGCAATTTTTTTCACTTTTTTTTATATTTCATTTGAAGATAAAATGAGGTTTAAACACTCTGCTGTAAGACTGACGGCTAGAGTTTTATGCAGATAATATAGAGGCATGAATATCTTCATTTGTTCTGATGGCCAGGCTGCTCTGGGCTCATTGAGTCTGCATGAAGTAAAAATCAGGTCAAAGAATGTAGAATTATCCCGGCAACCATTTTCAGAACTAATAAAGTACAGTACAGCCAATACTACTATCAGGCTGGAACCTTGTTTCGGATTTCCGAAGTATATAATCAAACAGGCTGTAAAGGAAACTTGAAGAAGTGTTTGCTGTAAGCATGGAGATCTACAGACACTCCAAAACTCATCTCTGAGAACAGAATTGTGGGTTGGGCATGCCGGCAGTCTGTTATTTCTCCTGGACCGTGGCTCTCAAACTTTTTTGATCGCAGATCCCTTTCAACTCGAAAAAAAAATTCACTGATCCTCAAATGAAATTAATTTATCGTTAGATTAATATAGATATAATTTAAAAATGCCTCCGTATGTGTACATATTTAACATCGACAATACGTCTACAACTACATTAGTTACCATGCGTAGCTATGAGTTCATAAACATGCAGTAGTATAGGGACACCCTGAACTAGCACCAACAGATAGCGCACATGTACTATGAGGGATGCGCTTTGCGTGTGCATTTGTTTTTCGGTATATAAACATTGAGGATATACGTAGTGTATTAGTATATTAAATACTCTTAAAAATAACTAAAAATGGCAAATTTTTGTTATGTTCCTACATGTAAAAACCAGGGAAAGGTTTTTGTCTTCAATCAGGTCCCGAAATATATTGAATATATGCTTTAAACCTTAAAAAATATAAGTAATTAAATTGCGCCTCGAAAGTGCTAGCTATTAAATAAAAGTAACTACTTCAAGTAAGGAATTGTTGACTATAGTTTCATTTTGGAAGAGGAAAAAGAAAAATTAATAAAAACATATGCAACCTCGACAGCGAGCTATGTTAGCTTAGATTATATGCAGTAGTTGTAGGAGTCTCCGAAGTTTACGCCTGCAGTAAACTCTCGATAAACTGGGATGTTTATTATCCAGGACGATCCGTAGTGAAATCCATTTCGTGAATAATGTTTTTAACGTACTGTACCCTAATTATTAAAGCCATGTTTTAAGTTTAAATTGTCAAAATCATCCAACACAGTATTCAAAACTGCATGTCCTTAACCTACAAAACACACTACTAATCGTGATACTACTGCGATCATATATCATCCTATTAAAAATTGCATTTGATCTTTCTGCAACTACAGTAAAAATACAAGGAATCAATCTCGATAGTCCCTTCCCTATAAAAAAAAACACATTGGTGGCTCCATATCCTGTTTTTAGCGTACGGTTCTTATATACTAATTACTAAAGAGGGAATAACACTGTCGACATAGTTCCTGTTTTTTTATTCGTGCATATTGTTCTCAAAGTTCTCGTTTAGGTTCATGAACATTCAATTCACTCGTATCTATATTCTGCGTACTGCAGATTTCCCCATCCATCTCGGGGAATCGCTCAATATTATACAGGTTTACGTTATTATTTATTGTAAATTAAATTAAATTATGAGGTAAGAAAATATTGAATTATGTTAAATTATACGAGGTTATACAAAATAACTGTAAATATAATTTTGACACGCACAGAAAACCAACAAGTGGGAAAACGTAATCAACTGTAGCATATGACAAAACATAGCCCTACAACATGTTGCGCCGCATGGAACGCTCCTGCCATCTGACAGTAAAACTTCGCATAAGATATCCCTATTATAAACTATTTTTTTCAGTAATTACATGCATCATTATAATAAAATACCTTGAAATTGCTAATGTGAAGAATAGTGTTTTTCCTCGCCTCACAATTTCTTTCAAGTTGGGGCAGATAGAAGGAAGTGCTGTGCCCGAGTTGGTGAACACCACTCCTGCCGCGTTGATTGACATGTTTAGTGTATTATGTGGCCGTTATGTAGTAAGTCATTCCTCTAAGTTTACTGCGTGTACCCTCTGTGCCCTTCGACAGGAATGTAATAGGTTATCATCTTATCATCTTCAGTCAGACATGCAAAGAATTTATCTTGCATAAAATAGGAATTTACACGAATCCTAATTGTCCTCTATGCCACAAAGAAGAAGAAATGACTGCAGATCATCTACAAACCTGTGAAGTTCTAGCTGTTGGATCCACCACAGAGAAATATTGGAGAGCAAGAGCGCTAATGGCTTCGTTGCCAAAGCCCAGCATTGGATAACAACATCTTGGAGAATAAAAAAAATACAAAATTACTTCAGGCTTCAAGATCATCTGTTAAATAAGAGTGATTTCAGCTGTGCTTCATGTTTTCCTTGGTATGAATGGTTTTATTGTAACTATATGTGTAAGCCTGTAAATGTATGTTATAATGCTAAATGTCTGAAATAGAGTTAACAATGGTAAATCCCTTGAAAGTTCGCATACATCTTCCTTTTTTTTCCTAAAACACATCTTGGAAATAATACAGATGTTTTGTTGTGTATTCCAGCATGTTAGAATCCTTGGAGTGTGGGCGCACTATGGGATGGGCTTCAGCATGGGCATCATGTTTCAACTGAAGTATGTCGTCACTTACGGGCTGAGCTGCACTGTCGCTCGAGCGGAACAGATCAAGGCCCCCGCCCACCCCAAGTGCATCAGCCGCATCCACCTCTACTCCGACATGTGGAGACACTTCGACCAGGGACTTTACTTCTTCCTGCGCAAGTATGTTGCTCTCACATCATCTGTTAATTTAAGCTGTGTAAAGGATGTCGCCAGATTTGCTTATACCTGTACAATCCTTTTTTCTTGAATCTCTAGGAAATTATTTCCCTTCCCCTCCCTTACACTTAGTATGAACAAGGAAGAACTGAGAATAGATTTCAAAAAGGCATGTGACTCGATTAAGACAGAAGTTTTATATAATATTGTAATTGAATTTGTTATTGCCAAGAAACTAGTTCAATTAATTAAAATGTGTTTCAGTGAAATGTACAGCAGAGTCTGTATAAGTCAGTTTCTGTCGGATGCTTTTCCAATTCACTGCTGGCTAAAGCAAGCAGATGCAATATCATCTTTACTTACTTACTTACTGGCTTTTAAGGAACCCGGAGGTTCATTGCCGCCCTCACATAAGCCCGCCATTGGTCCCTACCCTGAGCAAGATTAATCCATTCTCTATCATATCCCACCTCCCTCAAATCCATTTTAATATTATCTTCCCATCTACGTCTCGGCCTCCCCAAAGGTCTTTTTCTCTCCGGCCTCCCAACTAACACTCTATATGCATTTCTGGATTCGCCCATACGTGCTACATGCCCTGCCCATCTCAAACGTCTGGATTTAATGTTCCTAATTATGTCAGGTGAAGAATACAATGCGTGCAGTTCTGTGTTGTGTAACTTTCTCCATTCTCCTGTAACTTCATCCCTCTTAGCACCAAATATTTTCCTAAGCACCTTATTCTCAAACACCCTTAACCTCTGTTCCTCTCTCAAAGTAAGAGTCCAAGTTTCACAACCATAAAGAACAACCGGTAATATAACTGTTTTATAAATCATAACTTTCAGCTTTTTTGAAAGCAAACTAGATGACAAAGCTTCTCAACCGAATGATAACAGGCATTTTCCATATTTATTTTGATTTAACTTCCTCCCGAGTGTCATTTATATTTGTTACTGTTGCTCCAAGATATTTGAATTTTTCCACCTCTTCGAAGGATAAATTTCCAATTAATGAACCTCCGAATTCTCTAAAAGCCATAAGTAAGTAAGAGCTGAGAATAGAAATTAAAATACTGCACCCTTAGGTAATTTTACTGCTGGTATGTCGATATCTTGTGGAGAAATCAATGAAACTTTCAGAACAGGTTCGGAATTTTTGCCAAAACGAGTTGCGTATTTGCATATCTATTGAAATATATTGCTTAGAAGCAATATTTTCCTTAAAGCAGGATTCCTTAAAAGCGGAAATCAAATATTGTTTTGAAAACCTGCCTTAACCTTTAAGAGCTGAGCTACCATTATAGTGGTGTAGCTAGTATTATGGTCATGATGTGATATATTATAAATTGTATGTTATATATAAAATACGTTGATATTCTGTAATTTTATATAACATTAAGGACATTGCGCTTGATTAAAATAATAATAAAAAAAATTGTAATGTTTTTTTTTTTCTTAAAGAAGGAGCTAAATCATTTCAACTGCAGAGAACTGAAACCCGTCAGCTTCCATGCATACCATTACACTGATTGCTTTGCATGGGCCCTCCCCATCCTTTACCACAGGCTGAGTTGACTGCAGTGGCCGGGATGCGAACCTGCGATCTTAGGCACAGTATGATGGCCGGACATATCTTGTGCGCCTTAAACCCCTCGGCTAACGAACCCAACACGAATTTACTTGATTATGCAGGTATACGAACTCCTGCCTCTTGCTTACGAGTTGGAAATTTGCGTCCAATAGTGGTATAAGTCTTCTGGCTTCTAAAGGTTAAAATCGGAAATGTTAAAACTAGGTTTTATTGTAATTTATTGTGTAATAATTGTTTTATTGTTGTTATTATTATTATTATTATTATTATTATTATTATTATTAATATTATTATTATTATTATTATTATCACTTTGGAAGGAAGCATCCATTATTCCAGTTTTCAAAAATGGTAATAAAAACAGTGTTACTAATTATAGACCCATTTCTATCCTAAACAATTTTTCTAAAATTTTTGAAAAAATTATCCACAAACACATTTCATTTTATGTTAAAAATAAGATCAATTCGGCCCAACATGGATTTACAAGAGGGAAATCTACTACTACTAATTTAGTTTCCTATCTTAATCTCATAATGCGTATAGTTGAAAATCAAGGTCAAATTGACTCAATTTATTTTGATTTTAGCAAAGCATTTGATGTTGTTCCTCACAAAATTTTATTAAATAAATTAAGTAATTTTGGTCTCTCCACTAACTATGTTAATTGGTTTGAAAATTATTTAACAGATAGACAGTCTTGTGTTCGACTAGGTAATTCTCTCTCGGTTCCATTTAATAGTTTATGCGGTGTTCCTCAAGGGTCTACATTGGGACCTCTCTTATTTTTATTATTTATAAATGATATAAGTAAAAGAATAAGTTCTAGCTGCCCTTTGTTTGAGGATGATCTCAAAATCTTTCGCAAAATTAATAGTTTGGTTGATTGTCAAATTCTTCAAAATGACATTAATTCAATTTCACAATGGTCTGTTGAAAATGGAATGAAAATTAATCAATCCAAAACTTTTGTTATTTCCTTTTCACGGAAAACTATCTCCCTAAAATTTAACTATTCTCTCAGTAATGTCGTAATTACTAGGAAAGATTGTATTAGAGATCTTGGTGTCCTACTTGATTCAAAATTATATTTCCATGATCATGTGCAATATATTTATACCCATTCGTTAAGAATGCTTGGTCTAATTAGGTCTATAACTTATTCTTTTTCCACTCCTATGTGTTTATTAATTTTGTACTATACATTGGTTAGATCCAAGCTTGAATATGCATCTGTTGTATGGAACTCCATTACTTCCACTGACTCGGCTAAATTGGAGAATATCCAAAGAAAATTTATTTCCTTGTGTTCTTATAGATTTTTACCAAATTCCGATTATAACTATGAGATTAAATGCAATTATTTCAATTGCGGTAGTTTGTTCGCCAGACCTCAGGATCTTGATTATTTATTTTTTTGCAAAGTCATTAAGGGTGATATTGATTGTGAATCTTTCATAAGCAATATCAGTCTTCGTATTCCTGCTAATGGTTTAAGATTTCATAAATTGTTTTATAATAAGAGTCCTAAATCTCTCTCTCCGGTCTGCAGATGCATTAAATATGCTAATTTGCATGGATTCAACTTGGATCCATTTAATGTGTAGTATATCTTTGAGTTTTAACTCACTGATCTAATTTTAATAATCATTTGTCCATATATTTCTTGCATTTGGTCTATTGATTCATGTAGACCATTCCATTATTTCAATTCTCATTGTACTAATTTTATAATTATTATTTGATCAATGATTGATGTAGACCATTATATTGTTTGTATTTCATCTCATTGCCATTTTCTATCATTCATTCTCATCATCATTTGTTGTTATGTTCTGTTTTGTATCGTGCAAAAGTGTAATTGGCCTTGTGCTGTTGTTTTTGCACGTTAATATTCTAAATAAATAAATAAAATAAATAAAATTATTATTATTACTGTATTATCGCATGTTTGCGATAGTCCCCTGCAATTGGAAGGGATATTTTTAAATTGATGAAATTATAATGAGGACCCTTGTTTCTTTCTTTCACCATATTTATGATAGCACGAGATTTTTGTGAACATTTATACCGTACTTGTTTTCTGACTTTGAAAAGCAGTAGACTGAAAGCAGAGCTTTTGCTACAGTAGAGATTCTGTTGCTACATAGTGACTCAAGATTCTAAGTTTGTCACTATTTTTTCGGTATTTTGCCTTTGTGTCATTTGCCTAAGCATCAAACAAAGTGCCAAAGATGTTCTTTTTACTGCTGCAGCTGTTGCCTATGGCACCACATTATGATGCGTAATGAAACAATGGTGGAATGCCAGAAGGAGAAAGGGGAGTAGTCTGTGAAAACCTACCACCAAGCACCATCTTTGTCCATTGCAGATTCCACTTGTATCTGTCAGGATTTGAACTCATGTCACCAGTGTGGAAAGCTGACCACTAACCATGTGTTCTCTGTCATCAATATATTTAAAGTAAAATATTATGGACTTAAGGTTAGAGTATAATGTAACAATAATAGCAGTAAACTTTAACAAAACACGTGAACTATTGGTGGTCCGCAGAATTACATATGTGGTTTGGCAGTGTAAGTCTTGCTATTTTGCTGTACTGATGCCATCTCATATCTGCTTTTATGCTCGACCATGCCGAAATGTAGTAATTATACACCTGGTAGCAGTCCTTTAATGCATGTCATTAAAGTACACCTATTCATTAAAGTTCAGGTTTTCAATTATTCTCGGATATGCAATCGAAAGACGAGGGAAACGTCACGGAGGCTGGAAATCCAATACTGTCGAAGAAGGTTATGTTCTGTTACTACAGTAGAACCCCGATTATCCGTCACCCTATTAACCGATCGGCGGATTATCCGACTGTCTTTCTGTTGCTCTTTCTTTCTTTCTTTACTGCGAAAATAAACACGTAAGAAACTTAGTAGTATACCTTATATTATAATCCTATTTTTTCTAGAGTGTTTTATTAAAAGCCTTTACCTTTACATAGTACTACTGCAAGCAACAAGAATGTTACTTGAAGGTGTTTTTCCCAACTTGTAAAATAGTCACTACCTGCTTTCAAAGAAATAGTCCCAAGAACTTCCGCACAATATGAAGCAAATCTGTGCAGCATTCAGTCCTTGTTCTCCTGCTCGAATGGCCGTACTTTATAACTTCTATGCAAAATATCTTCCACGGGTGTCAAAAGTGTTTTGCTAAGTATCAAAATAAAAGTGCAAATAATTGAGAGGTTTGGGAAAAGAAAACCCGCGGCTCATTTCGCATCAGAATATGTGATTGGCGTTACAATTGTGCACGATTTAATGGAAAATAATGATAAAGTGTATAACGTATGTAGATATACAACAGGAGCCTCTACTTCCTCTATCCTTTCGCAAACAACCATCATAAGGAACATCCTTGGCCTTTATAAACCAAAATTAAATTAGTGAACTACTGATTCACTATGTAGCATATTAAACACAGCACTACAGAGGAATATTATGAGGCTGTAGTATGGACTTATGAAAATATTTTATGGTACGGATTATCCGATTTTTTCGATTAACTGTCCAGTCCACCCCCTTCATTACCATGGATAATAGAGGTTCTACTGTATAATAATTAGCGTTAATTGTAAATAATATTCAAATAAATTCAATTTGTCATCTCGTTTTTCAATTCTGAATCAATTTCCAGGTTATACATTCTCTGCATTACATCAAGGTCAATGACATTATTGTTCCTCAGAAAAAATCAATACTTTCGCGTCTGTGCACATCTCACAATTTCGAGCTATGAACAAGGTCACTTCCGATCTTCTGTCAGATACAAATAAAATGAATATTTCTGAATAATTTCAAGTTAGAAATATGGTCGACCATAAAAAGTCGTATGAAACTTGCCTATAATGGTAATTAAGATGCTCGTATGAAAATTATGAATCTCGCTTGCGCTCGTTTCATAAACAAACATACTTGCGTCTTAATTACTATCATTATAGGCTCGTTGCATAATGTACTATTATACCATAGTAGTTTAAATATCGTTTTGTAAACCTGGACTAATTCTGTTTTATATTTCTCTAAATATCTACCGCTACTTTATAAAATCAATGTAGATTATTTTATTTGATTACAAAATAGTGTCCCTTTGTATCCTAAACTCCTTACCCCATTGTGAACCAACTGAAGTGAGTTTCATAAATTAATGTTAGCAGCTATAACTCCTGCTAACCTAACCTATTCTATATTTCAGAGTTAGACGTGGCTTCATCATTCTGGAACCATGTGTTAGTTGCCAGTATCATTCTTAACAAAACTCTACGGGGAGGATATTTGTAATATCGTATGAAGTCGGACTGGGTCCTGGCCTTCTATGCCCAAGGTTGCGAGTTCAATCCCGGCCTGGATCTATGTACTCAGTTGAGTGCATATTACTGTGGAATCCCGGCCACCAAGTCACTCAACTGAGTGCGATCCTTGTATTATGGCAGTTGACTTGATATAAAATGTCAACATACATGCCCAACTTGGAGTCAGGCCACAAAGGGAAAAACACTGGAGGAGTGGAGTTCGATCTGGTGCTGTGGATTGGACTTCGGCATAGCTCGATGGTGAGAGCGCTTAGTATGTAGAACCAAGGACCCGGGTTCGATCCTTGGCGGTGGAGCAAATTTTTTTCCCCTAATATTAATTGTTACCATAACAAATATATTCTGTAGGACCAAAAAATAATAATCTTTACGTAGAATCTGAATAAGGCTGTGAATGATTTTTGTAATTCTGTTAGATAGAAAAGAGGTTATTAATTTTGTCCCACTAGATTTGCATTTTGGACCACTGTGCAGTGGAGTAAAACCTCGTTTGGTAAGAGGAAATGAAGCCGAGAGAGAATTACAAAAATATGCAGTGACCATGTAGGCCTAGTGAGAATTGTACGAAAGCACGCTTATCCTGTCATTTAATGCATAATGTGAATGGATTGATACCTTTGCTAAAGATACTTTCAATGTCATATTAACTTTGTAGGGTTGAGTCAGAGTGCGGTGTTTGTATTTCAGGTACATCTACGCTCCTGTTCTTGGTGACGGCCCCAGTCTGGCACGCAGATTGCTGGCTTCCTTCGTCTGTTTCAGCTTCGTGTACGCTTGGCACAAAGTGTTTCTGTTCGTGCTGATATGGTCGGTCCTTAACTACGCCGGCGTCAGTATTGAGATCATTTGCAAAGCCATAGGCTCAACAAGTCGCTACCAGGTTTATGAGGTGAGGCAGTGCAGTGATATGTTATGAGAATTGAGATTTTTATACATCTTCATTACATATGCAGAACACATCACAAATGCCAACCACACCTACAGAGACATCAACACAGACATGGAAATTCTGCACATCCAACCCAAAAGCCAGAAACTCAACACACTAGAACAATATGAAATATACAGACACACGAAAACACACCCCAATGATATTCACAACACACAACTAAACTTCAAAACACACACACTCTTTGACTCTACACTACAAACGCACCCACACAGGAAACAAGAGGCCCCAAGACCAACAACGACCAGTTCTGAAGATGACCCAAAATAGGTCTAAACATGTTAACAAGGTACGTTAAAATTTAACACAAGAAAGTTCTTATCATACATATTCCAATGAGATTTTAATTGTTGAGTTATGTAGCATCAATCAACTGACACATGTCAGTCAGTGACACTCTCTCTCACGAAACAGATTGATCCTCAGAACTTTTTCGGAAGTTATGATGATATGAAAGCCTGGGTTGTTTCTTTCCACAATTAGGGATTAAAGCCATATTTTATTGACAACTGTGTCCGTCAGTTTTTTTAGAATCCTACAATTGTGGTGGTGGTGGTGGTGGTGGTGGTGGTGGTCATTCATGGATACCATCACATACCAATATTTTTGAAAACAATTAGCAGGCAATCTAGCTAAGAAGGATGAAGATGAGATGAAAAACATTCCTGAGAATTAACATATTCAGAAAATTACTTAATACAGTAGAATCTCTATTATCCATGGTAATGAAGGGGGTGGACTGAACGATTAATAAAAAAAATCGGATAATCCGTACCATAAAATATTTTCGTAAATAAAGTGAATAATTCTTGGAGTTTTGTAATTTCCTCCGTACTCTTGTGTGTAACACCCTAGATAGTGAACCAGAAGTTCACTAATTTAAGTTCGGTTGTCAAGGACGTGTTTTTAAGGGCAAGGAAAGTCCTTGTAATGGCTGTAAGTGGAAAGATAGGAATAGTAGAGGTCTCATGTTGTAGATTTACATACTCTATACATTTTATGTTTAATTTTTATTAAATCGCGCACAGTTGTAACATCTGTCTCATATTCTGATGCGAGATGAGCCACAGTTTCTCATTCCCCAAATCACTGAATTATATGCATTTGTCAATACTTATCACAAAAGTTTTCTTTTGACATTCATGGAATACATTTAATGTAGACGTAGTACAGTACGACAACTCGAACAGTAGACCAAACTGGAAGAGTAAATGCTTGTAATATCACTCTCTAGAAAAAAAATACATACTATTATAACGTACAGTAGTAGTTCATATGTTTCTGTAGCAAAAAAAAAAAAAAAAAAAAAAAAAAAAATAAAAAAAAATAAAATAAAATAAAAAAATAAATAAAAATAAAAGGAGAGTGAGTGAAAGACATTCGGATAATTCGTCAATCGGTTAATAGGGTGTCGGATAATCGGGGTTCTACTGTATATGCTTTATAGTAAAAGTACTTTTTCTAAAATGTGAAAAGTCGCATGTGAACACAGCAGGTATAAAACAAATTAAGCAGGACAATTCATGAAGAGAGTTAAAGTTGAATGTTGTGTGCTCTGTGTTAACTCATATTGTAATATGACATAGAAGGACGGAAGTCAGCAATTGGGGTATTTTTAAACATGCGTAATTTGAACTGCAATGGAATAGAGTATGAAGACTGTCATCCAAAGGTTATATTTCAACCAGAGCATTCTTTTATCTCTTACAGAAATCTTTGTTGTCAACGCCGCAGAACATCAGACGGTTTCATGCCTTTATAGCTACACCCTTATTCATGATGTCTGCTCTTTCGAACTTTTATTTCTTTGCTGGAATGGAAATTGGAAACCATTTTTTGAGGAGATTCTTCGAAGGTAAGTTGCTTGTTTCTATTATAAGGAACATTTACTTACTAATGAAAAACACAAAAATCAGAACAAACAAAACAAATTTCTATTTTTCTGTTTTTCGTGACAGCTCTGTTGTGCTTTATGATAAATTTATGATTATAATTTATTGGGTTCATCATAGTAATATATATATATATATATATACTGCAAACTGAGTCCATAAGAAGTTCAAATAAACATTTTTCAGATTTATTTTCAATGAAGAATACCAGACGTTCTGAAAGTTATTTGCTTCCATAACAATGAAAGATACTCTCTCTCGATTCAATACTGAAGAGAACCACGCATATAAATACCTACACCACACCGCCATTAAATATATGAAAAAGACCCAACCCCACTTGATTAATAACTATAAAAATATTTGATTTTTAATAATATTATTATCTTACGTAAGTTTTATAGCTTTCAGTAACATATACTATATAGCCGCCACTCAGTAAAATATAGAAATCAAAATCTAATTTAAGATATTCTCTACATCTACTTATATAACCCCAAAAGTTTCACTTTCATATCATCAGTATAGCATTAATATGTATAATTAATGAACAATAGTCACATCATGGCATTAACTACAATAATATTTCATTTCTAATGGTAATAATGTCATCAAACCACCTCAAGTTTTGTAGATTTTAATATCCAATACACAGCTGTGCCCAGAAAATTACACAGCACAGAATCGAACCTGTAAATTATTTTTAGTAAGTTTAATAACCAATTTAATTTGAGCTCTAAATATGTCAGCATTCTTGCAGATCATGGCCTTCGTGTAATAGTGTTTACTGTAGTGTGTGTTTTGTTTTATTCTGAAATGCAATTAGCTAGTTCTCAAAACTGACGACAGATGGATTTTGGAAAATAGGAAAATTATGTTGAAAAATTGACATTTTACTGAAAACTACTATTTTTCTGAAAAACTTCGAGTTCCAAGCTTCAAAATGAGGGGTCATTTATTAAAATCCGTTCAGCCGTTTTCCCGTAATTTCCATTACCAGTTCAAATTATATATATATAAATCTGTGTGCGTGCGTGCGTGCGCGCGCTTATATACTTCTGTACCCCTCTGATACAATTATCTACAGCAGCATTTTGGGCAAAGGGCATCATTGTCAATGCTGGGCACAGATAGCACTGGCTCGTGCGAGTTACAGATACAGATACAGATACGTGTTCAGAGACAGATCAACATCTTGTACATGTATTCCTTCGTGGAAAGAATGGTACACCAAGAGCAGTATTCATCAGAGGTTTTGATATAAATTCCCAGATGAAAAAAGAGATGTTAGAGCTCTTTCCAAGGAAGGGTACTGAGCAGGCTGTAGATACTGGACTTTCTTGGGGTAAATTAATATCAGTAGTTATGGACAGTGCAGCTGCCATAGATGGAAAGAACTAGTATACTGGGGCGGCTGAGAAATAAGGTGAAATGTTTCAGTATTAATAATGATGCAATACCTATTCATTGTATTGTACATTATGCCAGGGAAAAAATGGAACTCTCTGCATCAAAATCCAAAATTAATTCCCGCTTTACCACGAAAATCGTCTGTAGCTGCATTTAGATTGGCAACAGGCCATGATTGTTTGGCCAAACACCTGCATAGAATTGGAATATATCAGTCCCCTAACTGCCCATTGTGCAACTCAAACCAAGAAATGGATTCGGAACACCTCAAAATCTGTGCTTCAGTGGCTGGCTGTGATAATATCTTTGAAAAATATTGGAGTGCAAGAGGTCAAATGACTTTATTGTCAAACGCCTGGCATTAGAAAACAACAACAACATTATGCCAGATGAGTGGAGTCACAAAAACTACAAAAGTGCAAAAGGTTTTAATCACAACCAGTTCAAAGTTTACCTTCAGGAATGCGACAGTAAATATGAGGAGCATCATTTCAAACTGTGTGAAGTCCTCCGCGAACGAAATTGAGTTTCATACATTTTCGTGTAGTTTCTTAATCAATATTTCATGCTGTGAAGGCTTTTCGTATTCGTAATGTGTGAAAACGCGTGTTCAAAAGTGAATGTTGTTTGAAATCATATTTGACCCTGTAAAGTGTATGGATCAAATTGTATTATGTCCATGATCAATTGTATTGAGTTGAAAAAACACCTTCGAAAAAATCTGAAATAATGACACCTAAAGATTACCATAATATTGTAACTTTAATACGAAACAAGAATGTAGCTTTTATTTCAAAACAATAGTCACTTTATAATTTAGTTTAAACACTCTCGTCAACAATGGGATTTCCACTCCACACAACAACACAGTATTCGTTATTGCACTCCACAGACGACAATGACAATTTACTTGGATTATTGAAAACAACAATGTAGGTACTGCTAATCTTAACTAATGTTCACAAAGCACTATTTACAACACAGAATTGTCAGTTCTCAGTTCACAGCTCGTTTGCCTTGGCTAGTTCTTCTAGCTCAGTCACTCGAGTTCACAGTATCTCGAACCCCAGATCTTCAGAGACAGTCCACTGAACTTCGAACTCAGGTCCCCCAACTGCGGTCCACTGCACTCGAACTCAGGACTTCGGACGCTCACACAGCTGCGGACACACTCAAGTCGAACTCCGGTCTTTAAGCTGGCTTCACTGCTACACAAGACTGGCTGGCTTGCTGTCCAACGACTACAACAACTGCTGCCAGCTCACAGGCTCTCTTCTTTTATAACCAAACCATAGTTTCCAGAGAGTACGATGCTGGAAATTTCTACGGATGTCCAGAAGATGGCACTCTCGAATTCTCTGGACTTCTCCCCTCACTGCCGTGGTAGCCGTCTCTCCTCTTCTCTCTACGCCACAGCACATGCCCCAGGAAGCAGATGCATGCACAACTTCATTTGCCGCGCTGAACCACGGCCGACCTTGCCCTCTTTTTGCCGGTTGTAAGATCGTTTCCCGGCTGTCACAATATTTATGAATGTATTGTTTTCAAATTTTCAGTAAAGAATGGAATATGAGGAACTACAAAACACTGAGTGAATATTCTAAGAATGATGGAATGATTGATGGCATCAGTGAAATGAAACGAATTATGTTCAAAAGTCTGTCAAAGATGAAACTGTAACAGGGTAAGAATAGAGCCAACCTATTGGTGTGATAACCCATGAAAGAAATTCATAACCATTCTTACAAAGAGGAAAGCAATGTGTCTTGTTCCTAATTATGGTACCACATAGCAAAGAAGACTGTTGTGAATAATCTATTAAGTAAACGTTTTGTGAATGAATGAAGGATGTAATTGACTCAAATTTCTATACTAATATCATGAATTCAAAAAGTGTGGTTACAGGCTGTGAGGATGATGGTTAGAGGAAGAGAGAGATTAGAATTTGAATCAATGTATCCAGCTGTTTGCTGACAACATAAAGTCCACTATAGTCCACTGTAGTCTATTCAGTTGTTGTTTTTCACGAGAAATGAGGGGTATTTTGATCGATGTTCATTATAGATGCCTGTTGCTAGTAGCCAGAGTTGGGGTGTAGTCAATATATACTGCAGGGCTGTGTCTTCTGCAACTGGTACTGATGATTTTAATTTACTTCTTTTGTGGTTTATGGATGGACAGTACAGAAGAATGTGTTCCAGATCTTCATCATGATTATTGCACCACAGACAAGTAGGATTATCAGAAATGTGAAACCGGTGTAGGTACAATTGAGTGACAATGTGACCTGTTCTGGCTCTTGTTAAAAAATGATCAATTGTATTGAGTTGGAAAAACATCTACGAAAAAATCTGAAATGCTGACACCTAAGGATTATCATAATATTTATGAATGTATTGTTTTCAAATTTTCAGTAAAGAATGGAATATGAGGAACTACAAAACACTGAGTGAATATTCTAAGAATGATTGAATGATTGATGGCATTAGTGAAATAAAACGAATTATGCTCAAAAGTCTGTCAAAGATGAAACTGTAACAGGGTAAAAATAGAGCCAACCTATTGGTGTGATAACAAGAAATTCATAACCATTCTTACAAAGAGGAAAGCAATGTGTCTTGTTCCTGAACCATCACTAATTATGGTACCACATAGCAAAGAAGACTGATGTGAATGATCTATTAAGTAAACGATTTGTGAATGAATGAAGGAGTGTAATTGACAGTGGTTACAGGCTGTGAGGATGATGGTTGTGACTGACTGGCTAGAGGAAGAGGAAATAGAATTTGAATCAATCTTCTTAATGTATCGAGCTGTTTGCTGACAACATAAAGTCCACTATCGTCCACTGTAGTCTTTTCAGTTCTTGTTTTTCATGAAAAATGAGGGTATTTTGATCGGTGTTCATTATAGATGGCTGTTGCTAGTAGCCAGAGGTGGGGTGTAGTCAATATATACTGCAGAGCTGTGTCTTCTGCAACCGGTACTGATGAGTTTAATTTACTTCTTTTGTGGTTTATGGATGGACAGTATAGGAGAATGTGTTCCAGATCTTCATCATGATTATTACACCACAGACAAGTAGGAGTATCAGGAATGTGAAATTGGTGTAGGTACAATTGAGTGACAATGTGACCTGTTCTGGCTCTTGTTAAAAATGTTTGAACATGTCTGTGCAAGTTTTTGTACATTTGCAGGTCATTTGGTTTCTTTTGAATGGACTCTAAAATTTTTTCTTTGTCAGAAGAGAGCCAATTGTTGATCCATAGGTTTGTAAAATGAGACTTTACTGAAGCAAAAGCACTGGATAGAGATATCACTTGAAGAGGTGTTGGTTGCAAATATGTTGCCTGTTTTGCAATATTATAGACTTTCTCGTTTCCAGGTATGCCACAATGATTAGGTATCCATTGAAATGTTATTTCCTTTTGGAAGAATTTGAAGAAGGTTGAGATTTCCATGAACCTAGGCTTTTGACAGTAGAAAATATTTTATGAACATTCCGTATAAGAAAATTTTAAAATTGTAAATTCATTTGATATTAATACGTAATATTACTATTTAATTCTGATAATAATGATCCATTATTTCATGTAGTTGTCTTATTATAAGGTTTCTGATGATACAATTGCCCATATCATATATGGATCATAATGTAATTATGTCCAAAACATTCCCTTTAATTTTGTTAACTATAAATAGGAAATGATTTAATTTTTTTTAAGTTCCTATACATACACCTAAGTGTTGTAACATGATTTTTTTTGCAAATCTAATCTTTCAGGTAAAGCTCCGTGTAAAGCAGACTAGAATAATTTCAAGGGAAAAATTGTTCCGGGGCTGGGTATCGATCCCGGGACCTCTGGTTGAATGTACCAGCACTCTACCAACTGAGCTACCCGGGAACTCCACCCGACACCGTCTCAACTTTTCCCTTTATAGCCACACAACTAGCGTGGGCTGACGAAACGCCAGAGAACCCACATCGAGTGCACACAATCTCTGTGTGACTTGGAATTGTGGTTTTCTATTAACGTACACAGTGACGTATATATTATGCAATCTAGTCTTTCAGGTAAAGCTCCCTGTAAAGCAGATTTGAATAATTTCAAGGGAAAAAATAGTTCCGGGGCCGATTTAGTCTGGTTTACGAGTAATTCAATTTTTCATTATTCCTGTAAAGAAAATTGGTTCTTGGACATTATACAATTTGAAATGATGCTCCTCATACGGAGATTTTTCTGTACTTTTGTGAAGAGTGCTGAAGCGGCAAATCATTGGGACAGTTTTTGAAATATGTTAGCAGAAACAAAAGCCTGTTTCAGAATTGTGGAGATGCAAAACTGGATTGAGGCTTGGCTGTCTTAGTTTACCAACTGGGTGTATGAATGTCTATTGTATGCACATTTTGTAGTGCTTTGGGATTAGGATTACTGAGGTTCTATTGTATGTGTTTCTGCTAATGAAAATAAACAGACCTCAACAGAGAAGGCGGTATGAAATGCACTTTACAATTAAGTGCTACACAGACAGCAACTCCAAACATTGAGAAATTGATCAGTGACAAGAGATATGAAAAACCTGTATGTGCAGGTACTGCGGAGTGAGAATCTCAAAACTCGTCCTACCTTTTATTCTTTGAAGTGAGTACATATTTAATATCATTACAGTTTTTTTGTAACATGATATTATTCTTTGACAAAACGATAAGAAGAGATTATAAGTTTTTTAACTTACTGTATAGTGAGGGTCACATAAGAAAAGTTCCTAAACAGCAAATATTGCCGTTTTGTCAGTGTTGCCAACTGTTACCAGATATCACACGATCCTTCGCATTAAATGACTTCTTTACTTACAGTACTTTAGGTTGGAAAATTTTTCTAAATAATTAAATAATTTGTAATATATTTTCGTAGGCAAACTATACGGAAAGGGATCAACATGTCAAGTATTTTGTCTGAAAATACGAAATTCATTGGTTTGACTAAGCAATTGACTCACGAAACCTAACCTAAAAATGTATTTTGTTCGACCACATGAAATTATTAGTACTAACTCCGAAAACTTACCTACTTTGGTTTTGAATTATATCCACAATGCAACACATAAAATAACTAATTGATATTACTTACTTACTTGCTTTTAAGGAACCCGGAGGTTCATTGCCGCCCTCACATAAGCCCGCCATTGGTCCCTATCCTGACCAAGATTAATCCAGTTTCTATCATCATATCCCACCTCCCTCAAATCCATTTTAATATTATCTTCCCATCTACGTCTCGGCCTCCCCAAAGGTCTTTTGCCCTCCGGCCTCCCAACTAACACTCTATGTGCATTTCTGGATTCGCCCATACGTGCTACATGTCCTGCCCATCTCAAACGTCTGGATTTAATGTTCCTAATTATGTCAGGTGAAGAATACAATGCGTGCAGCTCTGCGTTGTGTAACTTTCTCCATTCTCCTGTAACTTCATCGCTCTTAGCCCCAAATATTTTCCTAAGAACCTTATTCTCAAACACCCTTAATCTCTGTTCCTCTCTCAAAGTGAGAGTCCAAGTTTCACACCCATACAGAACAACCGGTAATATAACTTGTTTTATAAATTCTAACTTTCAGATTTTTTGACAGCAGACTGGATGATAAAAGCTTCTCAACCGAATAATAACAGGCAATTCCCATATTTATTCTGCGTTTAATTTCCTCCCGAGTGTCATTTATATTTGTTACTGTTGCTCCAAGATATTTGAATTTTTCCACCTCTTCGAAGGATAAATCTCCAATTTTTATAGTTCCATTTCGTACTATATTCCGATCACGAGACATAATCATATACTTAGTAACTAATTGATATTGATATGAATTAATTATTAGTATGTTCAAATTTCACTAGCTTCCAGTAACCGGCTCAGAAATCTAATACAATTTTAATTTCATGGAACTCCAGTACAGACAAATATTGTTGATATTTGTCTCAGCTGCCAACATACCAGTTACAAAATCACTACCATTTGTAGTATTTGTCAGTATCGAAATTCGAAACGAAGTTGGCAAAAGAAAATTCAACCTGCAAACTAGAAAATCACCACAATCCACTAGCATATGTAGTAATGGGGGAAAAATGGTTAAGTTTCACCCTTAGGGTATGAAATAACTGACCCCGACTATATTTAGATCTGCTATATTTGTATACTTAAATTAATGAGTGCACTTTGTTTCTAGTGCTTAGTATAAAGTTCATTATTGATGTGTGGAATATTTTGTTAAATGTAACTCTCCATTTATTACTAAAGATTTACCACATACTTCAGACTTAACTAGAATTAAATATAAAAAAATAATTGCAGTGCCATTGCATGGTATATGCAACACATTTTTCCTAGTCCGGGGTCCAGCAGTATCCCGTGAGAGAGCAGCCAAGTTCTCTGCAATGCTGCATTGGTGATGACAGCTCGTTATGTCAAATGAAGATGTTGGAATTTTTTAATGAGATAGTGAGAACATGTGCATACCTTACTTATTTGGATTGACACACCATTCATATCCATTAAAATATGGCTCCTAGAAATTCCTTTCAAAGGAACTGCAAGTGTTTGAACTGACTCACTCACACTTCCAATCGCATGTACAGTGTTAGCAGTGGTGTGTGTGTAATGACAGCGTTGTGTTTAATAGCAAGCTAAGAGCACCATGTTAGCCATCAACAAGACAGTTATGGTGGTGGTTGTTTAAGAGCTTATTGAGTCTCTCACGTCAGCCTCAAGGCTTATTGTGGTACCCCGTTACCTTTCATAGAGGTTCCAGTTCTGGGTTTTTCTAAGCTCCAGGACTTTCATCTCCATGTAAGGATCTTCCGTACTATCCAATGGAAAAGTTCCAAATATCTGGAGGCTCCTCCTTTTCAGACCTCACAGTCGAGCAGAGTTATTCATCTAATAGACACTTTAAATTTTTATTTATTTTTCAGGATCCCTGGAGCAAAATAGCATTCTGTTTTTCTTCTGTTACTGTTGCTCTCAAGTGTCCATTGAGGTTAAGAATTGGGAACTAAGAAAAGAGAAGAAAGAAGTGTGAGTCCCTGTGTTAGGACGTAGCATACAGAGCTGTTGGTAAGTATAATATATGAGCTATAAATGATTGGAACATGAAATTGAGATTCCTGGGGAGGTACTTAGGTCGTTTTCAACTTTCATTACTTTACCTAATAATTTGAGAAAAATTCGTTCCTGCACTCGAAATCGAACCCGGGACCTCTCAGCTCTGCGCACTGAGCACTCTTTCCAACTGAGCTATGCCGGTGCCGGCTGAACTGTTCTCATTGTGTCGTCGGTCGGCACCGTGGTTCGTGTCCTGGCATGGCTCAGTTGGAAAGATCGCTCAGCATGCAGAGCTGAGAGGTCCCGGGTTCGATTCCCAGTGCCGGAACGAATTTTTCTCAAACTATTACGTACTATACATGTTGACTAGTAACACAAAATAATAGTCGTGATTATTCAATGAGGATGGCGAGGCCTCATATATATGAATATCTACTTTATTTCCCAAGTAATTTGGTGCAGATGTCCTATCATCCACAGTAGTTAATTGCTGTCAGCAATGTATGTACAGCCCAGCAACCCATGGAGGTTCAGTACTTACCAGCCAGCTGTGGGCTAAGTGGACATTGCAGTTAGGCTTGCTTTGTCCTATATATGCGATGATTGACCAAATCCGACAAGTGGCTTCGTGAATCCGATGCTGACAAGTGGATCATCCTGCCTCAACCCTGACAGAGCCAGGTTCCAACCCTGGACAAGTACCTGATAAGCTTCAGGATCTGAAGCCCCAAGCCTTCCAATCAGCATCGGAAACCCTTCATCCACAAGAAGAAATGAGGAGAAGGTGGAATGATAGAGGGAAATGGGAGCGTCCCAGAAAGAACCATCTGCAACTTCTGCTTTGTCCATACATATTCCATCACGACCTGGCTGGGGATCGAACCCAGACCCTATTCTATATTCCTCTTTTCAGAAATCCCAGCTTTACTTTTCATCTGAAAAAAAAAAAAATTGTCATTCTCAGGCAATTTGGACTTACGGCCAACAAGGACTATGTGTATGTGTCAGAGGATATTGATGATACAAATATGATTTTTTTCATATTCCAATTGTTTATAGCTTGAAAGACACATTAAGTGCTGCAGTGACAGCTCATCCTCAGTTGTCTTGCCTTAAACATGTTGTGCCTTACTATGTTGTACAAGTCTGCAGTGACATACAGCATAGATTATGGCAAAAATATTGCAACGATGGAAGTGCCATTGGAAATTATGTTTTTCCCTAATCAAGTTACTTAACATTGACAAGTGATGTGTAGTATGTGTGCTGCAGAGCTACATGTTGGCATCTTTATTCATCATAGAATATAATATGGACAGACTATGTAAAAATGAAACATGACTTTCAACTAATTATACAGAAACTTCCATTGTCAAATACACCATGTTTCAAAATAATGGTAACACTTTCATATGATTCTTATTAAGTAAGTATTCATGAGAAATTCACATGGTACAAGTCATTTAATAATCAAGTTTCAAATTTTAAGTTTCGGAAAACGTATTATTTCTGGTGCCGTGGCAGACATTGTTGGGAAGTGGCAACTCCACAACATAAATCGTTTTGCATTCTGCAGCTTGTGAAAACAAATTCAGTAACAATAATGCATCTCCTGACTTCTTTATTATTTCGTAGACGTTTCCAAATTGACCGTCTACCACATTGTTGCATTGGACATGCTGCTGCCGCCACAGATCTGGCCTGTTGGCCTCCCAGCTCACCAGACTTGACACCATGTGACTTATTTCTTTGGGATTATATGAACGATGCAGTTTATGTGCCACCTTTACCCTAAGACTTCGGATCATTGCTGCAATTGCAGATATGTTGGAGAGAGTATGGCAAGAATTTGACTATCGTGTTCCTGTATGCCATTTAACAATGAGCTCCCAGTTCGAGTGTTTATAGTGTGCCAGTAAAAACTTTGAGAGTTTATTAAATTATATGAAGCAAGTTACTGTATTATTAACTTAATGATAATCTTCCAAAATTGTTAACATCATTTTGAAACACTGTGTACTTCATGTGTGTTGCCGAGCAATGCAAAACAAGAGGCCCACAATCACGTGGAATATGTTGTGGACAAAGATCAAGTTCTCTATAGGTATTCTATTCAAATATTTCTGCTAACATGTTGGAATTTACATGATATAACATACACACTTGACGTCATCATTTCAATTGCACACAATGCACACGCATTGTCTACCCGTCTTCGTATTCAGTCAACAGCATCAGTCTCCTCTACCAACGTCACAAGAAATAATCAATCCCACTCTCACTTCTCCGATCTTCACTTGTCATCGTACTTTTCCAGGGTGTCAGCCAAGTGCTCGTTGTCTCGCGGCTTCTTGCGCTGGTTCGGTTTTTTACGCTTGTGGAGTGTCGCCTTCTTGGGTCCATGATCTTCCATGGAGCGGATTCCCTGTTTCTCCAGATATTCCTCTATCTTCAGGTTATCCGTGCTCTCAACTGCCACAGAACGCCATAGTTTCTGGAACTCATCGTCCACAGGCAGAGCTGCTGTCTTGTTTGTGAAGAACACAGTCTTCTTCTTGTCAATCGGTCGCAGATGTATAATGATCTCATTCTGCAAAGCCTTGAAGGTTTTGTTACAATATGGCAAAGATTCCTGAACGTCTTCCAACAGAATTCCTTCAAGACTCTTCAAGTCTTGTTGTGTCAACAAACGCAGCTGATTCCGGTATTAGGCCAATATTTTGAATTTTTAAAAATAAAATATTTCCTCCAAAGCCAGTGTTTGAGGAAATGTCCCCATAACACTGGCAGCATTCCCACGCTGGATAGCAATAACGTCAGTCGACCTGGAATCTCCATTGAGTGCTTGCAACTTTTTCCCAATGTCTGAAACCAGCATTTTAGCCTCTGAGCACCAAGGTCCCAACGTCTCAACAGCAAAAACAGAGAACCAGTATCTGTCCTGGAGATCCCGATACTTATTCCTTTTGATGCTCACTGCGGATGTTGCAGCATCTTTGGAGGTGACAGGCAAATGCGATGGTGCTAAAGTGTCGACACAAGTGGCATCCCATAGCAGAGATTTTCCATGAGACCAGGGTGTCAAGGTCAATCCATCTGGTCTTTTTCCATCAGAACGACAGATTCCAATAGGTTCCAGGATTGATGGTACTCTATTCACTTCTTTTTCTTCTACATTTCATGGTATAGGCAGACTACCTGTTTTGTTATCACAGCATGTCCTTACATCTCTCCAGTTGTCCCACATTTTGCTTTCCCTTGTTAATAATTACATATGGCTTTTGGTAGTTTTTAATTATCCATGACGTAGTTATGGTAATGTTATATTTTATCATTAATATGAAATACCTGTGAGGCTGGTTACACACTATACCAAGCTGTATCATGTGGAATGCAGGAGTGAGGTGAGAAATGTGTAATGTGAACTATGCATTTTCACTTTTTTTTTTTTTTCCCCACGGCCTTTAGTAACTATGACTACGTGGCCATAGTATAGGAGGCAATAGAGTTTCTTTCATGGCACCAATTATATAAAATATTTGAAAAAATTATCAACATATCATGCAAGAGATCCAGGATGAATTACTAAGGAAATGGCCAGTTTCTATAGTACTGCAACTTGGACCTATCGAGTATTATATTTGTAACAAGAGGTGGGGGGGGGCTATAACAGTGCATTGGAATACACAAGTATCGAAAGATTTTTATCCTGAAAGTATTTGTGGCTGCAAACTAAAGCCACATTTTTACCACAATATATATCTCGCATAAGCCAGTGAAGCAAAAGAAAATTGTGTCTTCTTTGGTATAACTTTTTTGGAGAAACAACGTTATTCCCTCATTGTATTAAACAGCATGCAGCAAATTGTATTTTACTTTATTACGAAATGGAATAATAATGTTCACATTTTAATGAACAGGAACAATATTTACTCCGGTAATTCAATCACGGGTACAACGAAGAATACTAAATCCTTAATAAATTATCGTGTTGACTAGCATACAGTAATATCTAATTATGAAATCATCATATTATATTTTCTAGTAATAAAGTCATAATTTCATTCATAGCCAATTGCATGTTGCAAATCAGAAGCCTAACATAATGTCTGATGTTTAAATCGATTGATATCTGCATCCAGATTGTTTCTTTTAATTTAGTATTTTTATAGTTATTGTCTCGTATGTCATACAAACAAATGTGACACTGAACAATTTCAGTGAGCCGCTGACATATTAGAAAACATTTTGCAATGTTTTCCGAATAATGAATTTGAAACAGGTGAAAAATCTTTTCTTGATCTATGTGTATAATCGTAATTGTTGGCAGAGGCTGAATGTGTCTTGAAAATTCGCTGGGCTGGCAGAGTGAGAAATGTGTTTACCTCGCATGGGGTGAGCGAGAAAAGTCATTGTAGTGTGTGACGTTCCATTTAAAACAATGCTTTCGATTTGACGGTGCACATGTCACATTACACAGTCATTCATTCATTCATTCATAGTATTCTGTCCAAGGGCAAGTCTTTCACTGCAAACCCAGCATTCTCCAGTCTTTTCTATTTTCTGCCTTCCTCTTTGTCTCCTCATATGATCCATATATCTTAATGTCGTCAATCATCTGATATCTTCTTCTGCCCCGAACTCTTCTCCCTTTCACCATTCCTTCCAGTTCATCCTTTAGTAGGCAGTTTCTTCTCAGCCAGTGACCCAGACAATTCCTTTTCCTCTTTCTGATCAGTTTCAGCATCATTCTTTCTTCATCCACTCTTTCCAACACAGCTTCGTGTCTTATTCTGTCTATCCCTTCACAAGCTCCATCCTTCTCCATATCCACATTTCAAATGCTTCTAGTCGGTTCTCTTCACTTTGTCGTAATGTTCATGTTTCTGCCCGATACAGTGCTACACTCCACACAAAGCACTTCACTAATCTCGTCCTTAGTTCTTTCTCCAGATCATATTACACATCTCTCGGTATTGTGTGTAACTGGCCTAACTTTTTTCGTATTTCATAATTTCTAATTTGTGCAGCCTTTAGTTCTTCTCAGAAAACACCTTGCTGTGATTTTAGTTTTAATTGTTGTCATCCATGCCCCACTTCCAGATAACAGTCCTAGTGTTTTTCTATGGATCTGAAATGAAGATAATTTTATGTTTATATCTTTCAAGTTTTTAAAATGAGTATTAATTTTGCAATCTAGATATTTAAAATTTGAGACTTGTTCCGAAGGTCAATCAACAATATTGTAAATTTGTTACTTATTGTCATTTTTCCCCGAAAAGCTTTCATTTTAGTTTTAGCTTTTGAGATTTTAAAATAATGATTTTTTGCTACTTGGTTTGAAAAATGGAGAAAATATTTAAATAATTTTCGGTTTTTTGTAGTACAACCATATCATCACCATATAATAAAACGTTTAATCTTGTTTCTTTATTTTGTTTTATTCCTGGATTATTAGCTGTTTCCATTTTGGATAATATTTAAATAATTAATATTAAATGGGATTGGAGACATCCTACAACCTTCCCAAACACATATTTCTTCTGTTTTTCCCTTTTATATGTTTATTATTTTGGAGTTTATATGCATGTTTATCCTTGTTATTTCATTGTTAACCATCATTTTACTCCAAATACTCGAAGCCTATAAATGCAATGTGACTTTCAAGATTAATTCTTTTCTCATTTCCAATATCTACTGAACAGCCAAACCTGAAACCATTTTGCTCCTTTTCTAGAAGAACTTCTGATATTATTCTCAGTGTTGTATTCATTATTTTTTAGCTCTTGTACACTTAGCGGCAAAAAGAATGGACCGACTCTTGGTCGATAGAAATGCTAAGTTCTATCGCGTGGTTCACTCGTGTAAACGTAACCCAGTGCAAGGCATTGCTGTGGTGTCTCTTCATTGAAAGTCGTCCGTCTATAATGCAGTAAACCTTACGAACAGTGTGTGGCTTAGTGATAAGAAGTCTGACATCCGTACCAGAGGTTGTGAGTTCGCCTTCAGGTACGGTAAAATTATTGTTTTTTTTTAATTTTAACTTTTACTTAATTTATTAGTTTAAATGGCATTTGTTAACAAACTTCGTTATGCCTGCCTTGTAAAAATATTATTGCCCATTACCTGTGGGCTATTAATAGGCGAGACCTGGTCTGTATAAACAAAAATACTTGTTTCACATCCTAAAAAACCGGACGCATGTCAAACACAAATAAATAATTAAATTAACAAAAACAATTTTTTAATATATTAACAAAACGAGGCCTGTGGTGGGGACTAGTATCTAGTCCACAAACACCTGCGTCAACAACTGCCCTCATTCTGCGCGGCAGGGAGTCCACAAGATTATGGAACAGGTCTAAATTCTTGGCCATCTCCTCCCACGCATCTAGAACTGTCCCACAATTCCTCAGGTGTCCAAACGGGTGGTGGTTCTGCTCAATTAGAGCGTAGGATCCTTTTGACTGCAGCCCACAAATTTTGAATCAGATTCATATCTGGTGAATTTGGAGGCCAGTCGACTGGGTCGACATCACACCTCCTCGTAAACTACCTTTGAATCCGGTTGGCGGTGTGTATCGGATGATTATCCTGCTGGAAGAAAAGTGTTCCTTCTGGATATCGTTTTTGGGCAGAAGGGATCATTACATTTGCCAAAATGTGTTCGTAGACTTCTGCCTAAATCGCCTGTGGATGTGTTCCAGAAGTCCTGCCCCATCGTATGACATCCACCCTCAACATGCAACCCTCACGCAACCCTACATGTTAATAATTCGTCTCACGAAGCGTTCATCGTATCGGTGGCCATTCATACAATAAACTAGGGAGTACTATCGTTGCTATTGGAGACAATTACCTTGTTGGAGAAAATGACATTTCTGTCGGAGAGTAGCATACGCAGAATAACCTATGCGAACCAGGGCAATGAGTTATTGTTTCTGTGCCAACTTCAAGCGTAATGACGAGACAGAACGTTACATTAACAGATAGCAGTATTGCTTGAAAGAGAGAGGGAGGTTTATTATTTATTAGAGTTTGGGCATATTCTAAGAGATATCGCCACATAATTATAGCTTTGCCACACACATATGATGGCAAATTTGTAATAAAAAAAGAAGATTGGGAGAGATTCGAACCTTGAGCTACTACTACCAACTTGTTCAATAGACCAATGCCATAACAACTTACGCTACTGTGACTGTTAATATCGGTTCGGCATAATACGTGGTTTTCCTGTTCATATTTGCTCTGGTTGATTTTGTATTTATCAATTTTATTATTATTTCACTCTTCAAGGGCCCTGATGTATCTAGAATGAACCCGCAATTCGATTTTATTACATATTTTAGACTCTTAAACGAAATACAGCAAATTTAAATGGTTTAATTATGTGTTACCTAGTGAACTACGGCGTTGACGATACGAGCATGCGCAATGTTATGTCTCTGGAACTTAGAAATTGTCGGCCGGCCCATTCTTTTTGCCGCTAAGTGTACATTGAATTGAGGCAGGTTAATTCTTAGAAGTTCTTCAAACATAATGTAGTCTATTTCATGGATTTTGTTATGTTTTATGGAATTTTCTTTCTCTATCGCATTTATTCTTGCTATAGCCATGTCAGCTTCGTTTAGATAAAAGTTTTTTCCGAGAATCTTGGTGAGTTTTCAAACTGTCCCCAGTACTGCGTTCTTAACTCTTTATCCTTGTTTTCTCTTCATCTTCAGGGGCCACCACCACCACCATCTCAGCCCCTCTATTGCCTTGTGATCCTTTCACATCCACGTGACAGCGAGACTTTGGCTGTCTCTTTCTTTCATGAATAATGGAGAATTGAGAACATTGAGGGGGAAATGGAAGTTGCCGAAAAATTCTGGTGTTACACCATCTTTGTCTACCACATATTCCACTTGTACTTGCTGAGGTTTGAATCTGGAAAACCAGTACTATCGTCATTTGAATAATGGTGTCATCTCATCACTACCACCTCCTCACCACCACTACCATTACCATTACCACCTCCTCCACAATCATAATCATCATATTATCAATGATCGATATCAGCAGTGCTAAAAGTATTAGAAAAACCAGTCTGACAGAATCATAATTGCAATAAACCAGGCTTTAATAACGAAGAACCTTATTGTCTCGAATAACAAAACTTTAACAATGTCCCAGACTTCTAACAGTGCTCTGTATTACACATATGACTATTGTCAGCTTAACTTATTTGTTATACCACATATTGGTAATTGAATTGTACGAATCTCTGTTGTGTAAGTTGTGCCTTGACTTTGATACTCATATTGTTGCTTTGTATGTGGTTAATAAACATGAAGTACCGTATTATGTTTCTGCAATTTCTTGTCGAAACCTAATTATTTACTCTTTCCTTAACATTACTTTGAAGCCACCGACATTCATTATTATAATATGTTGCATACAATGCTGTCACGATAATTTTTTCCTTGGTCATATGCCTCGTCCCTTATTTTACTCTCCCCCCTTCAACCGTAGTTTAATGGCTGTATTTATGACCTTCCTTCCAGTTTATGTTTTGTCACCAAGTATACAATGACTTTTAACCCTGGACTGCTCATCACTTTTCTTTCCTCCCTCCACTACAGGTAATTGAAACTTTTATTGTCGTTGAATAGCCCAAGCTATTATTAGACTAAACTACAGAAGAAAATGAAGTCATCTGAGGTGACGTGTCACCCCGGGGAGCATTGCAGGGTTAAACTTGTAATTTCCTTTGGACTGAAATAATTTAAACACGACGTTTTTCTTTTGGGAACTGTCAGGACAGTGATATTCGTTTGAAGGTCCACAGAATAGTGGGCTATTAAGGCATTGTTAGACACTCCTATCTGCTGGCTGTTTTTACTCCCAAAGATCATTTTCGTTAGAGGCTCAGTGAATTCCAGGACATTGTATGGCTAGAAGGTTTGCCTTGTGCGGGACAATGCCTTAACCACTACACTACTAAGCACTCCTTCCTGGGCTAAAACAGTATTTATTACTGCATTTCTTAATTTGTACTGCTTTGTTTGAAAGGAAACAGCGTATTTTTATTGATCAAAACAGAAGTGTCATTAAAGTAGTGAACTGTATTGTGGATGAATAGCCTGGTTCAGACGGTGCTTGTTTCCGTGATGGATTCCAAGGTGACTAGCAAGCTTGGTGCCGTGGTGGCTACGGTGATGCTTGGTGTTCACACAGAGCTCACTCTTTTCTCAGTTCAAATTGGAAAATCATCTGCTGTTTCATCTGTTACCAACACTCATGGTTAAAAAAGACTAAACCATGAGTGTAAAACAACTAAAGTCCTGCATTAACAATAGTAAATGTCGTAATAAGGTAATTAAGCCAGAAGTGCAAAACAGCTAAAGTTCGATATTTAATTGTTGTTTCTTAGAAACTTAAGAGTATAGAAAAAGCAGGTTTAGTTGGAAAACAACGAACATGGCGACATGTTTCCAGCACAGTCTACTATATACAGCCACGAAGTATTGGAGACCACTAAAATTAGACAGAAAGTGGCAGCTGGTACAGTAAACATAACCTATAATTTCAATATATCTAAATATTCATGCAGTGCAACTGAAAATTATTGAATCGTGCATAAATGAATGTACAAGAATTCCGCAATATTTAATCGAAATAAAAGCAGGTATTACACATACGAACAACGTAATGTTCACACCAAAAATAATATTACACCTTAACTCGCAAGGAATTATGTCTGAAGTGCCTCATAATCATTGTTTTAAATTTTATTAATGCAATTACACTACATTTTAGAGAAATATATGTTACTGTTTATGCATTCCAATTAATTTATATGGTTCAAGCGCCGCCTTTCATGATCGGGTTAAGTGAGTCACATGGTCTGCCTTATGGCAAAGAGGACTAGTAATAATATATATATATATATATATATATATATATATATATATATATGCCTCTTGATTAGATCACGATGGCAGTGACACAGTCTATTGTTCATATACTTGGTTTTTTGAAAGATGGGACATGACAGGAGCGTTGCGATCGGAAAAACAACTGAATGTCACACAGCTTGGTAGGCCTGTTGCTATGGTAACAATGGTTGAGTTGCCAAACTTACAGTTCGCACGTGGCGAGTGCTTAATAGCTCTCTTGGAGACATTTATTGTGCACACAATGTTAGCATTGGTACGTTTCGTCTTTGATTCTCTGTCGATTTTTGTATTGTTTTCTTACCTTCGCGTCAATTGTCAATGAATGTTTTAACATCAATTGCTAGCTTTCATCAGCTGGCAGCATGGTAGTCTATATTGGCAACATGGTACTGTAGTTCCAACCTCGGCCGCTTAAGTGTCATGTCCCATCTTAAAAAAAACAAGTATAGTAGTCACAGCGCTCCAAGCGGCTAGCAACTATCGCGAGAAATGCAAAAAATCATCCCCAAGCTTCATGACTATATACTAGACTGTGGTATTCACAATCAGCTGTTCCCACACCTTCCATCTCAACATCACAGCCATCAACAATACAACCAGACTCGGCAGAAGGTGACGACGAAATTATATTTTTCTCCGCATGTGTATGTTTCTCTTATTTTTATATAGTGATACTTATTATTAATTTTTAGCGACATTTCTGGGGATTTTTTAAAACAAACTTTGTAGAGATTTAAGCTACTTTTTGTTGAAAAGTTAGCGAGATTGCAGAGCGATATGTTGGCGACAGTGTTACAGTGTTGCCAGGTTAAGGGATTTATCCCTCGGCGTAGGGATTTTTTGGTCGAAAAGAGATTGAGGGTTTTTTCGACAATGACACAAAATGTAAGGATTTTCACACCTTTCCAATTTTTTCATTTTTAAAAATATTTTTCAAAATAGTTTTATTTTTCAGATAAAAAATGAGTTTCTTAATTTTTATTAAAAGCACATAAGTGATTTAACACTGAAAACTCTATTATATATTAATTTCAAAGGCATATTGGTTCCGTTAAGTTCAATGTTAATGAAAAATGAGTTCTTTCAGTCAATACTTAACATAAAACACAATAAAACATGTTATAATAACATTTACACAGATTTTAAAAACAAACGTTTTCGCCAATTTTGATTGGCATCTTCAGGTCGTGTAGGTCGAATGGAACATGTTATAAAAAGTGAACACTTGGTATACGACGTTAAAAACCAAAGTTACAACTGTAATATCACTTAAAACAGAGAATAGAACATAGCTAAAAGCCACCACGATTTGTGTAGAATCACTGTGTTGAAAGAGGCCTGTGTCAACCGGGGGAACAACAAAACTCTTCAGTCATTGCAGATACTGTTTTCAAGATAGATTTGAAGATGCTACAAACAGGTCGGTCGTGTGGCCGTTATGGAGAGCAGGAAATTCTTTTAGCCCCAAGCCTGCTGGGGCTGACAGGGAGTAGCCCCAAGCCTGCTGGGGCTGACAGCGAGTAACCCTGAGCCTCACGGAGCTGACAGGGATTAGCCCCAAGCCTGCCGGGGCTGACAGGGGGTAGCCCTGAACCTGCCGGGGCTGACAAGGAGTAGCCCCAAGCCTGCCAGGGCTGACAGGGATTAGCCCCAAGTCTGACGGGGCTGACAGGGAGTAGCTTGCCGGGGCTGACAGGGAGTAGCCCTGAGCCTGACAGGGATTAGCCCCGAGCCTGCCAGGGCTGACAGGGAGTAGCCCCAAGCCTGCCGGGGCAGACAGGGAGTAGCCCCAGAGCCTGCCGTGGCTGCCAGTGGGGTGGCGACGAGCCTGCTGGGGCTGACAGGGATTTAGTCCCGAGCCTTCCGGGGCTGACAGGGAGTAGCCGATGTTGCCACGACCTACTCACGAAAATCAGAAGAAAATCATCGAAAAAAAACTGGAGATTACAGTAGATTAATTAAACATGAATTTCCTCTTTGTATTATCATATTAATTACAGTGTAGGCCTACTGTAAGAAAGATAATACTGTTGTATTACTAAATAACACATCCTTAACCAATGAAATGAACAGTTTTGCTAAATGTAACTACTGTGATCTCTACTCAACGTATGTAACTAAAGAGATGACTAGACGCGCAATGCAATTTTGTTTTTCCACAGTAGTGTCTTGTTGACAAAGTTCCGCATTAAAATGTATTAATCTGGAATTTTTTGTATACACTATTCATAAATGATTTTCGACAGAACGAGATTTATTTTAAAGATTATATTAAAGACAGTACTGCATTAGCTGCGATTATAACAGACTTCTGTCCAAAAAAGACAGTATGGCAATATGATAGTGACAAGTGACAGTCACTTTGATTAACATGTGATTGTGTGCTTTACTGCAACTTTAGGGCTATAAGTTATAACAATAGACTTACTCACCCTGCATCCTATCTTCAGAAACTATTAGCACAGCTTTTATTTCTTCAGTTTTCCTCATTTTCGCTCATGTTGTCCGTCACTCTCTGCGTTAGTGAAGTGTTTATTGGAAATGAGTAACACTGAGATCCTGATAAAAGTCTTCTTGTGTGCAGTAAACCACAGATTGTTTTAGTTCCAAGTCTGTTTCTTGTTTTGGTCTTCACCAAGTTAACTGACGAGAACACTCGTTACATGGCCGCACTTGAATGGAGAAGACTCAACAAGGACCACACAAATTTTGATAGTAATGGAAACACAGGACTGTTGTCGGCGTATTTTCTTTTTCTCACATTCATCCAGAAGTCTTGAACGGCACCGTCACTGCCCGTAGCAATGTCTGTGTTGCACAACAACCTCCATTCAGTATCGAGTTCCTGAATTTTCGTCTCCTCAATAATGTTACGGAATGAAGCTGCAAGTGGTGCTACAGATTGAATGGCGGAGTCTTTAAATACTAAGGGATCCAGAATTTGTAAATCCTTCATTACTGGATCTGAGAATGGAAATCGATCAAATATTTGACGAAGTGACTCTATGTAGAATCCTATACACCTTAGTTTGAATAATTTTATGCCTTGCTCTTGCAGATTTCTGGTACGCAAGGAAATGGCAACTTTCGCACCAAAATACATATTTTCAATGGGCAAAAAGTTAATGGGATTTATAATCAATATTTTCTATTCCTTTGCTTCCAATATATTCCGGTTTTATGTAGCATTCTGCAATGGTTGTGACAAAAGTTCATACATTAGTTCACAACTGATGGATTTGAGGATATTCGCTTTGCATTTGTCTATTCAATCTATTGAAAATTGGTATAGCACAAATTCAAGGAATTCCAAATAAAGTTTATTGAATGGATTGTTTAGTTTTTCTAGAATAGATTCTGAAGCTAACAATCTATCCTCTGCAGCTGAATGAATGAAAAAGAGTTTCAGTGCATCATAGTGCTCTAGAAGTCGGGAAAGTACACTTTGTAGGGACAACCAACGTGTTTGGCTGGGATGCAACAGTTTATGTGGTTTGACCTGCACGAAACTTTGAAACTTTTTGAATAGTTCAATACGTTTTGCACTCGCATGCAAAAAATTATACACATCAGGTGCCAAATCTTCAGGAGGGCGTGGAAGTTTGGTGCAAGCGTACGAGGAGCAAAGATTAAAAGAATGACAAATACAATTCATAATAAATAAGTTGGAAACATCTGCTTTCAGCATAGTGCAAAGAGAATGCCTTTTCCCCATCATAACACTTGCATTATCTGCAGCAAGCCAATGAAGTTGTCTTTATATGGGATGTGACAAACGAAGTTTTTACATGTTCATATAAATGCCCCGCTGTTCCCTCACTTATTGGAATAAGATCGAAAAAAGCATCAGTAATACCTTCCCCATTATCAACGCGTGCAACAATACACAAATGTTTCGTAGAACTTTTGTCTGTAGGTTCATTGACAATGATAGAAAATTGTTTTTCCCTCAGAATTTTGTGCAGTCTTTCTTTGCTTTCCACTCCCGTTACATTTTGGACGATTGCTGTAATTTTTTGTACGCCCACAAGTTATCTTTTTGGCAATTCCAGAATCTGGACAAATAGATTTAATTAGTGCTGGCAAATGTTCCATAACATTGAAAGACAGATTATGTTCTGGTACAAAACCTGATAGTCTCACTTCTGCTTCTCTCACCTGAGTGTCTATTTTTGTAGTCGCACTCGTAAAACTTGATAGAGTTTTTTGTCCTACAAGTGTTTTCGAACTTTTCAAATGTTTTAGTGTTTCTGCATGTCTTTCCAAACCTTATTTCCCACTTGCTCCTATAGATATATGAAAATCACAGACTTTACAGTACTGTACGCAAAATTATCCCTTTTCCTGCTTTTGCATAACCACCCTATAAACTGTTCATGATTTTCCCACTCCGACTTGTAATTCTGGGAGTCTTTACTTTTCTTTCTTGCTCGGACACTTTCACTCATTTTAAAAGATCGCTGTGCAAGAATATGTAACACAAAAATACCAGTACCTACAATGCACTCTCACTGTTTCACGTGCACACATTGAGAAACAAACTTCACTACTGAATAACCAGAATAAGTTTTCTTCGTCTGTTCCCCAGGTCCCCAAAACAATATTGAATAGCTTATCACATACTTCCGTTGCATGAAGATTATATTACTGAGTGTGGGGGAGGGGGTGTGCATCCTTTCGTGGTAAGGCATCAAACATTCGTTCTCTATGAACAACTATCATTCTGTGAAATTAAGTTTAGACTATCGAGTAGATTAGAGAGACACGTAACTCTGAGTCATGTGTATAAAACAGTATGGCCTTTATCTGCACAGTGTGCTGCTGATATATGCCTTCGCCACAATACTGTTTAGTCTGCAGGGCGGAAGCTGTTGCCTGGACTCCAGGCAAGAGGCGACACCTTGCTCCTTGTTGTGGCGACGCGCTATGAGCAGAGTGACAAATAGAAACTTTGTTTGACTTGTGGATAAGATGCAGAAATAAGACATGGTGACATAATATATGTATACTAAAGTAACAAATTGAATATCCGGGCATAGAACCTTTGACAATTGCAGCATGCAAAAAAGCAGCAGAAATTCCGACTTTTGACAAAAAAATCAGTAGGGCAGTAGATTCAATGGAAAAACAGGAAATTTTCTGCTAAATCAGTAGGTATGGCAACTCTGGGAGTAACGCCATTCCTGCCGAGGCTGCCAGGGGGGTAGCCCAAGCCTCCCAGGGCTGACAGGAAGTAGCCCCAAGCCTGCCGGGGCTGACAGGGAGTAGCCCCGAGCCTGCCACGGCTGACAGGGAGTAGCCCCGAGCCTGCTGGGGCTGACAGGGAATAGCCCCAAGCCTGCCGGAGCTGAGAGTGAATATCCCCAGAACCTGCTGGGGCAGACAGGGAATAGACCCAAGCCTACCAGGGCAGACAGGGAATAGCCCCAGAACCTGCCAGGGCAGACAGGGAATAGCCCCAGAACCTGCCAGGGCAGACAGGGAATAGCCGCAGAAATTGCCGGGGAGACAAGGAGTAGCCCCAAGCCTGCTGGGGCTGACCGGGAATAGCCCCAGAACCTGCCGGGGCAGACAGGGATTAGCCACAGAGCATGCCAGAGACGACATGGAATAGGCCCAAGCCTCCCTGGGCAGACTGGGAATAGCCCCAGAGCCTCCCGGGGCTGATAGGGAATACCCCAAGAGCCTGCCGGGGCAGACAGGGAGTAGCCCCAAGCCTGCCGGGGCAGACAGGGTGTAGCCCCAAGCCTGCCGGGGCAGACAGGGAATAGCCCCAGTGCCTGCCAGGGCAGACAGCGGATAGCCCGAGAAACTGCCAGGGCAGACAGGGAATAGCCCCAGAGCCTGCCAGGGCAGACAGGGAAGAGACCCAGTGCCTGCCAGGGCAGACAGGGAATAGCACGAGAGCCTGCCAGGGCTGACAGCGAATAGCCACAGAGCCTGCCGGGGCAGACACGGAATAGCCCCAGTGCCTACCGGCGCAGATAGGGAATAGCGACAGAGCCTGCCGGGGCAGACAGAGAATAGCCCGAGAGCCTGCCAAGGCAGACAGGAAGGAGCCCCAAGCCTGCCGGGGCAGACACGGAATAGCCCCAGTGCCTACCGGTGCAGATAGGGAATAGCGACAGAGCCTGCCAGGGCAGACAGGAAAGAGCCCCAGGCCTGCCGGGGCAGACATGAATTGGCCCAATCCTGCCGGGGCAGACAGGGAGTAGACCCAAGCCTGCCGGAGCAGACCGGGAATAGCCCCAATCCTGCTGGGGTACACAGGGAATAGCCCCAGAGGCTGCTGGGGCAGACGGGGAATAGCCCCAGTGGCTGCCGGGGCAGACAGGGAATAGCCCCAATCCTGCTGGGGCATACAGGGAATAGCCCCAGAGCCTGCTGGGCAGACAGGGAATAGCCCCAGAGCCTGCTGGGCAGACAGGGAATAGCCCCAGAGCCTGCCGGGGCAGACAGGGAATAGCCCCAGATTCTGCGGGGACAGAAAAGGAATAGTCCCAAATGCTGCCGGGGCAGACAGGGAGTAGCCCCAGAGCCTGCCGGGGAGACAGGGAATAGCCCCAGAGGCTGCCGGGGCAGACAGGGAATAGCCCCAGGGTCTGCCGGGGCAGACATGGAATAGCCCCAAATGCTGCTGGGGCAGAGAGGGAATAGCCCCAGATCCTGCCGGGGCAGACAGGGAATAGCCCCAGAGCCTGCCGGGGCAGACAGGGAGTAGCCCCAGAGCCTGCCGGGTCAGACAGGGAATAGCCCCAGAGCCTGCCGGGGCAGACAGGAAATAGCCCCAATCCTGCCGGGGCAGACAGGGTATAGCCCCAAGCCTGCCAGTTCAGATAGGGGACAGCCCCAGATCCTGCCGGGGCAGACAGGGATTAGCCCCACAGCATGCCGGGGCAGACAGGGAATAGCCCCATAGCCCTCTGGGGCAGACAGGAAGTAGCCCCAGAGCCTGCTGGGGCAGACAGGGAGCAGCCCCAGAGCCTGCGGGGGCTGACGGGTAGTAGCCCCAGACCCTGACGGGGTGACAGGGAGTAGCCCCAAGCCTGCTGGGGCAGACAGGGAATAGCCAGAGCCTACCAGGGCAGATAGAAAATAGGCCCAGAGCCTTCCGGGACAGCCAGGGAATAGCCCCAGAGCCTGCCAGGGCAGACACGGAATAGCCCCAGAGACTGCCGGGCAGACAGGTAGTAGCCCCAGAGGCTGCCGGGGCAGACAGGGAGTAGCCCCAAGCCTGCTGGGTTAGACAGGGAGTAGCCCCAAGCCTGCCGGGGCAGATAGAGAATAGCCCTAGTGCCTGCTGTGGCAGACAGTGAATAGCCCCAGAGCCTGCCGGGGCAGACAGGGAGTAGCCCCAAGCCTGCTGTGGCAGACAGGGAATCGCCCCAGTGCCTGCTGGGCAGACAGGGAGTAGACCCAGAGCCTGCCAGGGCAGACAGGCAGTAGCCCCAGAGCCTGCCGGGGCAGACAAAGAGTAGCACCAGAGGCTTCCTGGGCAGACAGGTAGTAGCCCCAAGCCTGCCGGGGCAGATAGGGAATAGCCCCAGAGCCTCCTGGGGCAGACAGGGAATAGCCCCGGAGCCTGCCGGGGCAGATATGGAGAAGCCCCAAGCCTACTGGGGCAGGCAGGGAATTGCCCCAGACCCTGCCGGAGCAGACAGGGAGTAAACCCAGAGCCTAACCGGGCAGACAGGGCGTATCCCCAAGCCTGCTGGGGCAGATAGAGAATAGCCCCAGAGCCTTCTGGGGCAGACAGGGAATAGCCCCAGAGCCTGCCGGGGCAGACAGGGAGTAGCCCAGTGCCTGCTGGGGCCGACGTAGAATAGCCCCAGATCGTGCCGCGGCAGACAGGGAATAGCCCTAGAGCCTGCCGGGGCAGAGAGGGATTGGCCCCATGCCTGCTGGGGCAAACAAGGAATGGCCCCAGAGCCTGGCTGGGGAGACAGGGAATAGCCCCAGAGCCTGACGAGGTTGAGAGGGAAGAGCCAAAGAGCCTACCGGGACATCCAGGGAGTAGCCCCAAGCCTGCCGGTGCTGAGAGGGAATAGTCCCAGGGTTCTGCCGGGGCAGACAGGGAATGGCCCGAAGCCTGCCGGGGTAGACAGAAAATATCCCCAAACCAGCCGGGGCAGTCAGCGAGTAGCCCCAAGCCTGCCGGGGCAGAAAGGGAATAGCCCCACAGCCTGTCGGGGCAGACAGGGAATACCCCCAAGTCTGCTGGGGCATAAATGGTATAGCCCCAGATGCTGCCGGTGCAGACATGGAATAGCCCCAGAGGCTGCCGGGGCTGACAGGGAATAGGCCCAGATGCTGCCGGGGCAGACATGGAATAGCCCCAAATGCTGCCGGGGCTGACATGGAATAGCCCTAGAGGCAGCTGGGGCAGACAGGGAATAGCCCCAGAGGCTGCCGGTGCTGACAGGTAATGGCCCCAGAGGCTGCCGGGGCTGACAGGGAATAGCCCCAAATGCTGCTGGGGCTGACGTGGAATAGCCCCAGAGGCAGCTGGGGCCGGAAGGGAATAGCCCCTGAGGTTGCCGGTGCTGACAGGTAATGGCCCCAGAGGCTGCCGGGGCTGACAGGGAATAGCCAGAGAGGCTGCCGGGGTTGACATGGAATAGCCCTAGATGCTGCCAGGGCAGAAATGGAATAGCCCCAGAGGTTGCCGGGCCAGATATGGAATATCCCCAGAGGCTGCTGGGGCATTGATGGAATAGCCCCAGAGGCTGCCGGGGCAGACAGGGAATAGCCACAGAGGCTGCAAGGGCAGACAAGAAATAGCCCCAGAACCTGCCGGGGCAGACAGGGAATAGCAACAGAGGCTGCTGGGTCAGACAGGTAATAACCCCAGAACCTGCCGATGCAGACAGGGAATAGCCCCAGAGGCTGCCGGGCACACAGGTAATAGCCCCAGACGCTGCCGGTTCAGACAGGGAATAGCCCTTGAGGCTGGGCAGACAGGGAAAGCCACAGATCCTGCCGGGGCAGACAGGGAATAGCCCCAGAGGCTAAAGGGGCAGACAGGGAATAGCCCCAGAGCCTGCCGGGGCAGACAGTGAATAGCCCCAGAACCTGCCGGGGCAGACAGGGAGTAGCCCCAAGCCTGCCGGGGCAGACAGGGAGTAGCCCCAAGCCAGCCGGGGAGGACAGAGAATTGCCCCAGAGCCTTCCGGGGCAGGCAGGGAATACCCCCAGAGCCTGCCGGGGCAGATAGTGAATAGCCCCAGAACCTGCCGGGGCAGACAGGGGGTATTCCCAAGCGTGCCGGGGCTGAAAGGGTGTAGCCCCAGAGCCTGCCGTGGCTGACAGGGAGTAGCCCCAGGTCCTGCCGGGGCTGACAGGGAATAGCCCCAGAGCCTCCCCAGGCAGACTGGGAATAGCCCCATTGATTGCCGGGGCAGACAAGGAATAGCTCCAAGCCTGCTCTGGTAGACAGGGAGTAGCCCAGGAGCCTGCCGGGGCTGACAGAGAATAGAACCAAGCCTGCTGGGGCAGACAGAGAATAGCCCCAGAGCCTACCGGAGCTGAGAGGGAATACCCCGGAGCCTGCCAGGGCAGACAGGGAATAGCCCCAAAGGCTGTAAGGGACTAGCCCCAGAGGCTGCCGGGGCAGACAGGGAATAGCCCCAGAGCCTGCTGGGGCTGACAGGGAATACCCCAGAGGCACCCAGGGCAGAAAGGGAATAGCCCCAGAGCCTGCTGGGGCTGACAGGGAATACCCCAGAACCAGTCGGGGCAGAAAGGGAATAGCCCCAGAGCCAGCCGGGGCAGAAAGGGAATAGCCCCAGAGCCTGCCGGGTCAGACAGGGAGTAGCCCAATGCCTGCAGGGCCCGACATGGAATAGCCGCAGATCGTGCCGCGGCAGACAGGGAATAGTCCCAGAGCCTGCCGGGGCAGAGAGGGATTGGCCCCATGCCTGCTTGGGCAGACAAGGAATAGCCCCAGAGCCTGGCTGGGGAGACAGGGAATAGCCCCTGAGCCTGCCGAGGCTGAGATGGAAGAGCCAAAGAGCCTACCGGGGCATCCAGGGAGTAGCCCCAAAGCGTGCCGGTGCTGAGAGGGAATAGCCCCAGGCTTCTGCCGGGGCAGACAGGGAATGGCCCGAAGCCTGCCGGGGTAGACAGGAAATATCCCCAAACCAGCCGGGGCAGACAGCGAGTAGCCCCAAGCCTGCCGGGGCAGACAGGGAATAGCCCCACAGCCTGGCGGTGCAGACAGGGAAAACCCTAAGTCTTCTGGGGCATAAATGGTATAGCCCCTGATGCTGCCGGTGCAGACATGGAATAGCCCCAAATGCTGCTGGGGCTGACATGGAATAGATCCAGAGGCAGCTCGGGCAGGAAGGGAATAGCCCCAGAGCCTGCCGGGGCAGACAGGGAATAGCCCCAGAGCCTGCCGGGGCAGACAGGGAATAGCCCCAAGCCTATCGGGGAAGACAGGTAATAGCCCCAAGCCTGCCGGGGCAGACAGGGTATAGAACCAGAGCCTGCCCGGGCAGACAGGGAAAAGCTCCAAAGCCTGCCGGGGCAGACAGGGAATAGACCCAGAGCCTGCCGGAGCAGACAGGGAATAGCCCCAGAGCCTGCCGGGCAGACAGGGAATAGCCCCAAGCCTGCCGGGGTAGTCAGGGAATAGCCCCAGATCCTGCCGGGGCAGACAGATAATAGCCCCAAGCCTGCCGGGGCAGACAGGGAATAGTTCCAGAGCCTGCCGGGGCTGCCAGGGAATAGCCCCAGAGGCTGCCAGGGCTGACAGGGAATAGCCCCAGAGGCTGCCGGGGCTGCCAGGGAATAGCCCCAGAGGCTGCCAGGCCTGACATGGAATAGCCCCAGAGCCTGCCGGGGCAGACAGGGAATATCTCCAGACGCTGGCAGGGCTGACAGGGAATAGCCCCAGAGGCTGCCAGGGCTGACAGGGAATAGCCCCAGAGCCTGCTGGGGCAGACAGGGAATAGCCCGAAGCCTGTCAGAGCAGACAGGGAATAGCCTCAAAACCTGCCGGGGCAGACAGGGAATAGCCACAGAGCCTGCCGGGGCAGACAAGAAATAGCCCCAAGCCTGCCGGGGCAGACAGAGAATAGCCACAGACCTGCCGGGGCAGACAGGGAATAGCCCCAATCCTGCCGGGGCAGACAGGGAATAGCCCCAGAGCCTGCCGGGGGAGACAGGGAATAGCACCAGATGCTGCCGGAGCTGACTGGGAATAGCCCAAGTCTGTTGGGGCAGACAGGGAATAGCCCCAAGCCTGCCGGGGCAGACAGGGAATAGCCTCAGAACCTGCCGGGGCGACAGGGAATAGCACCAGAGCCTGCCGGGGCAGACAGGGAATAGCCCCAAGCCTGCCGGGGCAGACAGGGAATAGCCTCAGAGCCTGCCGGGGCAGACAGGGAATAGCAGCAGAGCCTGCCGGGGCAGACAGGGAATAGCCCCAAGGCTGCCAGGGCAGACAGGGAGTAGCCCCAGTGCCTGCCGGGGAGACAGGGAATAGCCCCAAGCGTGCCGGGGCAGACGGGGAATAGCCCCAGAGCGTGCCGGGGCAGACAGGGAATAGCCCCAAGCCTGTCGGGGCAGACAGGGAATAGCCCAAGCCTGCCAGGACAGACAGGGAATAGCCCGAGAGCCTTCTGGGGCAGACAGGGAATAGACCCAAGCCTGCTGGGGAAGACAGGGAATAGCCCCAAGGCTGCCGGGGCAGACAGAGAATAGCCCCAAGCCTGCCGGGGCAGACAGGGAATAGCCCAAAGCCTGCCGGGGCAGACAGGGAATAGCCCCAAGCCTGCTGGGGCAGACAGGGAATAGCCCCAGAGCCTCCCGGTGCAGACAGGGAATAGCCCCAAAGCCTGCCGGGGCAGACAGGGAACAGACACAGAGCCTGCCTGGCAGACAAGGAATAGCCCCAGAGCCTGCCCGGGCAGACAGGGAATAGCCCCAAGCCTGCCGGGGCAGACAGGGAATAGCCTCAAGCCTGCCGGGGCAGACAGGGAATAGCCCCAATCCTGCCGGGGCAGACAGGGAATAGCCACAGAGCCTGCCGGGGAAGACATGAATAGCCCCAAGCCTGTCAGGGCAGACAGGGAATAGCCCCAAGCCTGCCGGGGCAGACAGGGAATAGCCCCAGAGCCTGCCTGGGCCCACAGGTAATAGCCCCAAGCCTGCCGGGGCAGACAGGGAATAGCCCCAGAGCCTTCCGGGGCAGACAGGGAATAGCGCCAAGCCTACGGGGGAGACAGGGAATAGCCCCAAGCCTGCCTGGGCAGACAGGGAATAGCCCCAATAGCCCCAGATCCTGCCGGGGCAGACAGGGAATAGCCGCAAGCCTGCCGGGGCAGACAGGGATTAGCCCCAGAGCATTCCGGGGCAGACAGGGAATAGCCGCAAACCTGCCGGGGCAGACAGGGAATAGCCCCAGAGCCTGCCGGGGCAGAAAGGGAATAGCCCCAAGCCTGCTGGGGCAGACAGGTAATAGCCCCAAGCCTGCCGGGGCAGACAGGGTATAGCCCCAGAGCCTTCCGGGGCAGACAGGGAATAGCCCCAAGCCTGCTGGGGCAGACAGGGAATAGCCCCAAGCCTGTCGGGGCAGACAGGGAATAGCCCCAGAGCATGGAGGGAGACAGGGAATAGCCCCAAGCCTGACGGGGAGACAGTGAATAGCCCCAAGCCTGCCGGGGCAGACTGGGAATAGCCCCAGAGCCTGCCGGGGCAGACAGGGAATAGCCGCAGAGAATGCCGGGGCAGACAGGGAATAGCCCCAAGCCTGCCGGGGCAGTAAGGGAATAGTCCCAGAGCCTTCCGTTGCAGACAGGGAATAGCCCCAAGCCTGGCGGGGCAGACAGGGAATAGCTCCAAGCCTGCTGGGGCAGACAGGGAATAGCCCCAGAGCCTGCCGTGGCAGACAGGGAATAGCCCTAGAGCATGCCGGGGCAGACAGGGATTAGCCCCAAGCCTGCCGGGGCAGACATGGAATAGCCCCAAGCCTGCCGGGGCAGACAGGGAATAGCCCCAGAGCCTGCCGAGGCAGACAGGGAATAGCCCCAAGCCTGCCGGGGCAGACAGGTAATAGCCCCATGCCTGCCAGGGCAGACAGGGAATAGCCCCAGAGCCTGCCGGGAAGACAAGGAATAGCCCCAGATCGTGCCGGGGCAGACAGGGAATAGCCCCGGAGCCTGCCGGGGCAGACAGGGAATAGCCCCAAGCCTGCCGGGCAGACAGGGAATAGCCCCAAGCCTGCCGGGGCAGACAGGTAATAGCCCCAAGCCTGCCGGGGCAGGCAGGGAATAGCCCCATAGCCTGCCGGGGCAGGCAGGGAATAGCCCCAAGCCTGCCGTAGCAGACAGGGAATAGCCCCAGAGCCTGCCGGGAAGACAAGGAATAGCCCCAGATCATGCCGGGGCAGACAGGGAATAGCCCCGGAGCCTGCCGGGGCAGACAGGAAATAGCCCCAAGCCTGCCGGGCAGACAGGGAATAGCCCCAAGCCTGCCGGGGCAGACAGGTAATAGCCCCAAGCCTGCCGGGGCAGACAGGGAATAGCCCCATAGCCTGCCGGGGCAGGCAGGGAATAGCCCCAGAGCATGCCAGGGCAGACAGAGAATAGCCCCAGAGCATGCCGGGGCAGACAGGGAATAGCCCCAAGCCTGCCGGGGGAGACAGGGAATAGCCCCAAGCCTGCCGGGGCAGACAGGGAATAGCCACAGAGCATGCCGGGGCAGACAGGGAATAGCCCCAGAGCATGCCGGGGCAGGCAGGGAATAGCCCCAAGCCTGCCGGGACAGACAGGGAATAGCCCCAAGCCTGCCTGGGCAGACAGGGAATAGCCCCAGAGCCTGCCGAGGCAGACAGGGAATAGCCCCAAGCCTGCCGGGGCAGACAGGTAATAGCCCCAAGCCTGCCGGGGCAGACAGGGAATAGCCCCAGAGCATGCCGGGGCAGACAGGGAATAGCCCCAACCCTGCCGGGGCATACAGGGAATAGCCCCAGAGGCAGCCGGAGCTGAAATGGAATAGCCCCAGTTGCTGCCGGGGCAGACATGGAATAGCCCCAGAGCCTGCCGAGGCAGGCAGGGAATAGCCCCAAGCCTGCCGGGGCAGACAGGTAGTAGCCCCAAGCCTGCCAGGGCAGACAGGGTATAGCCCCAGACGCTGCCAGGGCTGACAGGGAATAGCTCCAGAGGCTGCCAGGGCTGACATGGAATAGCCCCAGGGGTGACAGGGAATAGCCCCAGAGGCTGCCGGGCCTGACAGGGAATAGCTCCAGAGGCAGCCGGAGATGAAATGGAATAGCTCCAGTTGCTGCCGGGGCAGACATGGAATAGCCCCAGAAGCTGCCGGGGCAGACATGGAATAGCCCCAGAGGCTGCCGGGGCAGAGATGGAATAGCCCCAGAGGCTGCGGGGCAGACAGGGAATAGCCCCTGAGGCTGCCGCGGCAGACAGGGAATAGCCCCTAGCCTGCCGGGGCAGACAGGGAATAGCCCCAGAACCTGCCGGGGCTGACAGGGAATAGCCCCAGATGCTGCCGGGGCTGACACGGAATAGCCCCAGAGCCTGCCGGGGCAGACAGGGAATAGCCCCAGAGCCTGATGGGGCAGACAGGGAATAGCCCGAGATCCTGCCGGGGCTGACAGGGAATTGCCCCATAGTCTGCCGGGGCAGACAGGGAATAGCCCCAGATCCTGCCGGGGCTGACAGAGAATAGCCCCAGAGCCTGCCGGGGCAGACAGGGAATAGCCCCAGAGCCTGCCGGAGCAGAGAGGGAATAGCCCCAGAGGCTGCCGGGGCAGACAGGGAATAGCCCCAGAGGCTGCCGGGGCTGACATTGAATACCCCAGAGCCTGCCAGTTCAGACAGGGAATAGCCCCAGAGCCTGCCAGGGCTGACAGGGAATAGCCCCAGAGGCTGACGGGGCAGATAGGGAATAGCCCCAGAGGCTGCCGGGGCAGACAGGGAATAGCCCCAGATGCTGCCGGGGCTGACAGGGAATAGCCCCTGAGCCTGCCAGTGCAGACAGGGAATAGCCCCTGAGGCTGCCGGGGCAGATAGGGAATAGCCCCAGAGGCTGCAGGGGCAGATAAAGAATAGCCCCAGAGGCTGCCTGGGAGACAGGGAATAGCCCCAGATGCTGCCGGGTCTGACAGGGAATAGCCCAAGTCTGTTGGGGCAGACAGGGAATAGCCCCAAGCCTGCCGGGGCAGACAGGGAATAGCCTCAGAGCCTGCCGGGGCAGACAGGGAATAGCACCAGAGCCTGCCGGGGCAGACAGGGAATAGCCCCAAGGCTGCCAAGGCTGACAGGGAGTAGCCCCAGTGCATGCCGGAGCAGACAGGGAATAGCCCCAAGCGTGCCGGGGCAGACAGGGAATAGCCCCAAGCGTGCCGGGGCAGACAGGGAATAGCCCCAGAGCGTGCCGGGGCAGACAGGGAATAGCCCCAAGCCTGTCGGGGCAGACAGGGAATAGCCCAAGCCTGCCAGGACAGACAGGGAATAGCCCGAGAGCCTTCCGGGGCAGACAGGGAATAGACTCAAGCCTGCCTGGGCAGACAGGGAATAGCCCCATAGCCTGCTGGGGAAGACAGGGAATAGCCCCAAGCCTGCCGGGGCAGACAGAGAATAGCCCCAAGCCTGCCTGGGCAGACAGGGAATAGCCAAAGCCTGCCGGGGCAGACAGGGAATAGCCCGAAGACTGCCGGGGCAGACAGGGAATAGCCCCAGAGCCTCCCAGTGCAGACAGGGAATAGCCCCAAACCCTGCCGGGGCAGACAGGGAATAGTTCCAGAGCCTGCCGGGGCTGCCAGGGAATAGCCCCAGAGGCTGCCAGGGCTGACAGGGAATAGCCCCAGACGCTGCCAGGGCTGACAGGGAATAGCTCCAGAGGCTGCCAGGGCTGACATGGAATAGCCCCAGGGGTGACAGGGAATAGCCCCAGAGGCTGCCGGGCCTGACAGGGAATAGCTCCAGAGGCAGCCGGAGATGAAATGGAATAGCTCCAGTTGCTGCCGGGGCAGACATGGAATAGCCCCAGAAGCTGCCGGGGCAGACATGGAATAGCCCCAGAGGCTGCCGGGGCAGAGATGGAATAGCCCCAGAGGCTGCGGGGCAGACAGGGAATATCCCCTGAGGCTGCCGCGGCAGACAGGGAATAGCCCCTAGCCTGCCGGGGCAGACAGGGAATAGCCCCAGAACCTGCCGGGGCTGACAGGGAATAGCCCCAGATGCTGCCGGGGCTGACACGGAATAGCCCCAGAGCCTGCCGGGGCAGACAGGGAATAGCCCCAGAGCCTGATGGGGCAGACAGGGAATAGCCCGAGATCCTGCCGGGGCTGACAGGGAATTGCCCCATAGTCTGCCGGGGCAGACAGGGAATAGCCCCAGATCCTGCCGGGGCTGACAGAGAATAGCCCCAGAGCCTGCCGGGGCAGACGGGGAATAGCCCCAGAGCCTGCCGGAGCTGAGAGGGAATAGCCCCAGAGGCTGCCGGGGCAGACAGGGAATAGCCCCAGAGGCTGCCGGGGCTGACATTGAATACCCCAGAGCCTGCCAGTTCAGACAGGGAATAGCCCCAGAGCCTGCCAGGGCTGACAGGGAATAGCCCCAGAGGCTGACGGGGCAGATAGGGAATAGCCCCAGAGGCTGCCGGGGCAGACAGGGAATAGCCCCAGATGCTGCCGGGGCTGACAGGGAATAGCCCCTGAGCCTGCCAGTGCAGACAGGGAATAGCCCCTGAGGCTGCCGGGGCAGATAGGGAATAGCCCCAGAGGCTGCAGGGGCAGATAAAGAATAGCCCCAGAGGCTGCCTGGGAGACAGGGAATAGCCCCAGATGCTGCCGGGTCTGACAGGGAATAGCCCAAGTCTGTTGGGGCAGACAGGGAATAGCCCCAAGCCTGCCGGGGCAGACAGGGAATAGCCTCAGAGCCTGCCGGGGCAGACAGGGAATAGCACCAGAGCCTGCCGGGGCAGACAGGGAATAGCCCCAAGGCTGCCAAGGCTGACAGGGAGTAGCCCCAGTGCATGCCGGGGCAGACAGGGAATAGCCCCAAGCGTGCCGGGGCAGACAGGGAATAGCCCCAAGCGTGCCGGGGCAGACAGGGAATAGCCCCAGAGCGTGCCGGGGCAGACAGGGAATAGCCCCAAGCCTGTCGGGGCAGACAGGGAATAGCCCAAGCCTGCCAGGACAGACAGGGAATAGCCCGAGAGCCTTCCGGGGCAGACAGGGAATAGACTCAAGCCTGCCTGGGCAGACAGGGAATAGCCCCATAGCCTGCTGGGGAAGACAGGGAATAGCCCCAAGCCTGCCGGGGCAGACAGAGAATAGCCCCAAGCCTGCCTGGGCAGACAGGGAATAGCCAAAGCCTGCCGGGGCAGACAGGGAATAGCCCGAAGACTGCCGGGGCAGACAGGGAATAGCCCCAGAGCCTCCCAGTGCAGACAGGGAATAGCCCCAAACCCTGCCGGGGCAGACAGGGAAGAGACCCAGACCCTGCCGGGCAGACAAGGAATAGCCCCAGAGCCTGTCGGGGCAGACAGGGAATAGCCCCAATCCTGCCGGGGCAGACAGGGAATAGCCCCAAGCCTGCCGGGGCAGTCAGGGAATAGCCCCAATCCTGCCGGGGCAGACAGGGAATATCCCCAGAGCCTGCCGGGGTAGACATGAATAGCCCCAAGCCTGCCGGGGCAGACAGGGAATGACCCCAGAGCCTGCCTGGGCCCACAGGTAATAGCCCCAAGCCTGCCGGGGCTGACAGGGAATAGCCCCAGAGCCTTCCGGGGCAGACAGGGAATAGCGCCAGGCCTGTGGGGGAGACAGGGAATAGCCCCAAGCCTGCCGGGGCAGACAGGGAATAGCCCCAGAGCCTGCCGGGGCAGACAGGGAATAGCCGCAAGCCTGTTGGGGCAGACAGGGAATAGCACCAGAGCCTTCCGGGGCAGACAGGGAATAGCCCCAAGCCTGCCGGGGCAGACAGGGAATAGCCCCAGAGCCTGCCGGGGCAGAAAGGGAATAGCCCTAAGCCTGCTGGGGCAGACAAGTAATATTCCCAAGCCTGCCGGGGCAGACAGGGAATAGCCCCAGAGCCTTTCGGGGCAGAAAGGGAATAGCCCCAAGCCTGCCGGGGCAGACAGGGAATACCCCCAAGTCTGCTGGGGCATAAATGGTATAGCCCCAGATGCTGCCGGTGCAGACATGGAATAGCCCCAGAGGCTGCCGGGGCTGACAGGGAAAAGGCCCAGATGCTGCCGGGGCAGACATGGAATAGCCCCAAATACTGCCGGGGCTGACATGGAATAGCCCTAGAGGCAGCTGGGGAAGGCAGGGAATAGCCCCAGAGGCTGCCGGGGCTGACAGGTAATGGCCCCAGAGGCTGCCGGGGCCGACAGGGAATAGCCTCAAATGCTGCAGGGGCTGACGTGGAATAGCCCCAGAGGCAGCTGGGGACGGAAGGTAATAGCCCCTGGGGCTGCCGGGGCTGACAGGTAATGGCCCCAGAGGCTGCCGGGGCTGACAGGGAATAGCCAGAGAGGCTGCCGGGGTTGACATGAAATAGCCCTAGATGCTGCCAGGGCAGAAATGGAATAGCCCCAGAGGTTGCCGGGCCAGATATGGAATATCCCCAGAGGCTGCTGGGGCATTGATGGAATAGCCCCAGAGGCTGCCGGGGCAGACAGGGAATAGCCCCAGAGGCTGCAAGGGCAGACAAGAAATAGCCCCAGAACCTGCCGGGGCAGACAGGGAATAGCCCCAGAGGCTGCTGGGGCAGACAGGTAATAACCCCAGGACCTGCCGATGCAGACAGGGATTAGCCCCAGAGGCTGCCGGGCAGAGAGGTAATAGCCCCAGACGCTGCCGGTTCAGACAGGGAATAGCCCCAGAGGCTGGGCAGACAGGGAAAGCTACAGATCCTGCCGGAGCAGACAGGGAATAGCCCCTGAGGCTAAAGGGGCAGACAGGGAATAGCCCCAGAGGCTGCTGGGGCAGACAGGGAGTAGCCCCAGGGGCTGCCAGGGCAGACAGGGAATAGCCCCAGAGCCTTCCGGGGCAGACAGTGAATAGCCCCAGAACCTGCCGGGGCAGACAGGGAGTAGCCCCAAGCCTGCCGGGGCAGACAGGGAGTAGCCCCAAGCCAGTCGGGGAGGACAGAGAATTGCCCCAGAGCCTTCTGGGGCAGGCAGGGAATACCCCCAGAGCCTGCCGGGGCAGATAGTGAATAGCCCCAGAACCTGCCGGGGCAGACAGGGGGTATCCCCAAGCGTGCTGGGGCTGAAAGGGTGTAGCCCCAGAGCCTGCCGTGGCTGACAGGGAGTAGCCCCAGGTCCTGCCGGGGCTGACAGGGAATAGCCCCAGAGCCTCCCCAGGCAGACAGGGAATAGCCCCAGTGATTGCCGGGGCAGACAAGGAATAGCTCCAAGCCTGCTCTGGTAGACAGGGAGTAGCCCAGGAGCCTTCGGGGCTGACAGAGAATAGAATCACGCCTGCCGGGGCAGACAGAGTATAGCCCCAGAGCCTACCGGAGCTGAGAGGGAATAGCCCCGGAGCCTACCAGGGCAGACAGGGAATAGACTCAGAGGCTGCCAAGGCTGTAAGGGAATAGCCCCAGAGGCTGCCGGGGCAGACAGGGAATAGCCCCAGAGCCTGCTGGGGCTGACAGGGAATACCGCAGAGCCAGCCGGGGCAGAAAGGGAATAGCTCCAGAGCCAGCCGGCGCAGAAAGGGAATAGCCCCAGAGCCTGCCGGGTCAGACAGGGAGTAGCCCAGTGCCTGCAGGGCCCGACATGGAATAGCCGCAGATCGTGCCGCGGCAGACAGGGAATAGTCCCAGAGCCTGCCGGGGCAGAGAGGGATTGGCCCCATGCCTGCTTGGGCAGACAAGGAATAGCCCCAGAGCCTGGCTGGGGAGACAGGGAATAGCCCCAGAGCCTGCCGAGGCTGAGAGGGAAGAGCCAAAGAGCCTACCGGGGCATCCAGGGAGTAGCCCCAAAGCCTTCCGGTGCTGAGAGGGAATAGCCCCAGGCTTCTGCCTGGGCAGACAGGGAATGGCCCGAAGCCTGCCGGGGTAGGCAGGAAATATCCCCAAACCAGCCGGGGCAGACAGCGAGTAGCCCCAAGCCTGCCGGGGCAGACAGGGAATAGCCCCAAGCCTGCCGGTGCAGACAGGTAATAGCCCCATGCCTGCCGGGGCAGACAGGGAATAGCCCCAGAGCCTGCCGCGCAGACAGGGAATAGCCCCAGAGCATGCCGGGGCAGACAGGGAATAGCCCCAAGCCTGCCGCGGCAGACAGGGAATAGCCCCAAGCCTGCCGGGGCAGACAGGTAATAGCCCCAAGCCTGCCGGGGCAGACAGGGAATAGCCCCAGAGTCTGCCTGGGCAGACAGGGAATAGCCCCAAGCTTGCCGGGGCAGACAGGGAATAGCCCCAAGCCTGCTGGGGCGGACAGCGAATTGACCCAGAGACTGCCGAGGCAGACAGGGAATAGCCCCAAGTCTGCCGGGGCAGACAGGGAATAGCCCCAGAGCCTTCCGGAGCAGACAGGGAATAGCCCCAAGCCTGCCGGCGCAGACAGGGAATAGCCCCAGACCCTGCAGGGCCAGAAAGGGAATAGCCCCAAGCCTGCTTGGGCAGACAGGTAATAGCCCCAAGCCTGCCGGGGCAGACAGGGAATAGCCCCAGAACCTTCCGGGGCAGACAGGGAACAGCCCCAAGCCTGACGGGGCAGACAGGGAATAGCTCCAATCCTGCCGGGGCAGACAGGGAATAGCCCCAGATCCTGCCGGGGCCGAAAGGGAATAGCCCTAGAGCATGCCGGGGCAGACAGGGATTAGCCCCAAGCCTGCCGGGGCAGACATGGAATAGCCCCAAGCCTGCCGGGGCAGACAGGGAATAGCCCCAGAGCCTGCCGAGGCAGACAGGGAATAGCCCCAAGCCTGCCGGTGCAGACAGGTAATAGCCCCATGCCTGCCTGGGCAGACAGGGAATAGCCCCAGAGCCTGCCGGGCAGACAGGGAATAGCCCCAGAGCATGCCGGGGCAGACAGGGAATAGCCCCAAGCCTGCCGCGGCAGACAGGGAATAGCCCCAAGCCTGCTGGGGCAGACAGGTAATAGCCCCAAGCCTGCCGGGGCAGACAGGGAATAGCCCCAGAGTCTGCCGGGGCAGACAGGGAATAGCCCCAGAGCATGCCAGGGCAGACAGGGAATAGCCCCAGAGCATGCCGGGGCAGACAGGGAATAGCCCCAAGCCTGCCGTGGCAGACAGGGTATAGCCCCAAGCCTGCCGGGGCAGACAGGGAATAGCCCCAAGCCTGCTGGTGCAGACAGGGAATAGCCCCAGAGCATGCCGGGGCAGACAAGGAATAGCCCCAGAGCATGCCGGGGCAGACAGGGAATAGCCCCAAGCCTGCCGGGGCAGACAGGGAATAGCCCCAAGCCTGCCGAGGTAGACAGGGAATAGCCCCAGAGCCTGCCGAGGCAGACAGGGAATAGCCCCAAGCCTTCCGGGGCAGACAGGTAATAGCCCCAAGCCTGCCGGGCAGACAGGGAATAGCCCCAGAGCCTGCCGGGGCAGACAGGGAATAGCCCCAGAGCATGCCGGGGCAGACAGGGAATAGCCCCAAGCCTGACGGTGCAGACAGGGAATAGCCACAGAGCATGCCGGGGCAGACAGGGAATAGCCCCAAGCCTGCCGGGGCAGACAGGGAAAAGCCCCGGAGCCTCCCGGGGCAGACAGGGAATAGCCCCAGAGCCTGCCGGGGCAGACAGGTAACATCCCTAGAGCTTCCCGGGGGAGACAAGGAATAGCCCCAGAGCTTGCCGGGGCAGACAGGGAATACCCCAAGCCTGCCGGGGCAGACAGGGAATAGCCCCAAGCCTGCCGGGGCAGACAGGGAATGGCCCCAATCCTGCCGGGGCAGACAGGGAATAGCCCCAAGCCTGCCGGGGCAGACGGGGAATAGCCCCAGATCATGCCGGGGCAGACAGGGAATAGCCCCAGAGCATGCCAGGGCAGACAGTGAATAGCCCCAAGCTTGCCGGGGCAGACAGGGAATAGCCCCAGGCCCTTCCGGGGCAGACAGGGAATAGCCCCAAGCCTGCGGGGGAGACAGGGAATAGCTCCAAGCCTGCCGTGGCATACAGGGAATAGCCCCAGAGCGTGCCGGGGCAGACAGGGAATAGCCCCAAGCTTGCCATGGCAGACAGGGAATAGCCCCAGAGCGTGCCGGGGCAGACAGGGAATAGCCCCAGAGCGTACCGGGGCAGACAGGGAATAGCCCCAGAGCGTGCCGGGGCAGACAGGGAATAGCCCCATAGCGTGCCGGGGCAGACAGGGAATAGCCCCAAGCTTGCCGGGGCAGACAGGGAATAGCCCCAGAGCATGCCGGGGGAAGACAGGGAATAGCCCCAGCGCGTGCCGGGGCAGACAGGGAATAGCCCCAAGCTTGCCGGGGCAGACAGGGAATAGCCCCAGAACATGCCGGGGCAGACAGGGAATAGCCCCAAGCTTGCCGGGCAGACAGGGAATAGCCCCAGAGCATGCCGGGGCAGACAGGGAATAGCCCCAGCGCGTGCCGGGGCAGACAGGGAATAGCCCCAAGCTTGCCGGGGCAGACAGGGAATAGCCCCAGAGCATGCCGGGGCAGACAGGGAATAGCCCCAAGATTGCCGGGGCAGACAGGGAATAGCCCCAGAACATGCCGGGGCAGACAGGGAATAGCCCCAGAGCATGCCGGGGCAGACAGGGAATAGCCCCAAGCTTGCCGGGGCAGACAGGGAATAGCCCCAGAGCATGCCGGGGCAGACAGGGAATAGCCCCAGCGCGTGCCGGGGCAGACAGGGAATAGCCCCAAGCTTGCCGGGGCAGATAGGGAATAGCCCCAGAGCATGCCGGGGCAGACAGGGAATAGCCCCAGAGCCTGCCTGGGCAGACAGGGAATAGCCCCAAGCTTGCCGGGGCAGACAGGAAATAGCCCCAAGCCTGCTGGGGCAGAAAGGGAATTGACCCAAAGACTGCCGAGGCAGACAGGGAATAGCCCCAGAGCCTTCCGGGCAGACAGGGAATAGCCCCAAGCCTGCCGGGGCAGACAGGGAATAGCCCCAGAGCCTGCCGGGGCAGAAAGGGAATAGCCCCAAGCCTGCTGGAGCAGACAGGTAATAGCCCCAAGCCTGCCGGGGCAGACAGGGAATAGCCCCAGAACCTTCCTGGGCAGACAGGGAATAGCCCCAAGCCAGATGGGGCAGACAGGGAATAGCTCCAATCCTGCCGGGGCAGACAGGGAATAGCGCCAGAGCCTGCCGGGGCAGAAAGGGAATAGCCCTAGAGCATGCCGGGGCAGACAGGGATTAGCCCCAAGCCTGCCGGGGCAGACATGGAATATCCCCAAGCCTGCCGTGGCAGACAGGGAATAGCCCCAGAGCCTGCCGAGGCAGACAGGGAATAGACCCAAACCTGCCGGTGCAGACAGGTAATAGCCCCTTGCCTGCCGGGGCAGACAGGGAATAGCCCCAGAGCCTGCTGGGCAGACAGGGATTAGCCCCAGAGCATGCCGGGGCAGACAGAAAATAGCCCCAAGTCTGCCGCGGCAGACAGGGAATAGCCCCAAGCCTGCCGGGGCAGACAGGTAATAGCCCCAAGCCTGCCGGGGCAGACAGGGAATAGCCCCAGAGCATGCCGGGGCAGACAGGGAATCGCCCCAAGCCTTCCGGGGCAGACAGGGAATAGCCCCAAGCCTGCCGGGGCAGACAGGGAGTAGCCCAAAGCCTGCCGGAGCAGAGAGGGAATAGCCCCAAGCCTGCCGGGGCAGACAGGTAATATCCCCGGAGCCTCCCGGGGCAGACAGTGAATAGCCCCAGAGCCTGCCGGGGCAGACAGGGAACAGCCCCAGAGCTTGCCGGGGGAGACAAGGTATAGCCCCAGAGCTTGCCGGGGCAGAGAGGGAATAGCCCCAAGCCTGACGGGGCAGGCAGGTAATAGCCCCAAGCCTGCCGGGGCAGACAGGGAATAGGCCCAGAGCCTGCCGGGGCAGACAGGGAATAGCCCCAGAGCATGCCGGGGCAGACAGGGAATAGCCCCAAGCCTGCCAGGGCAGACAGGGAATAGCCCCAGTGCATGCCGGGGCAGACAGGGAATAGCCCCAAGCCCGCCGGGGCAGACAGGGAATAGCCCCTGAGCATGCCTGGGCAGACAGGGAATAGACCCAAGCCTTCCGGGGCAGACAGGGAATAGCCCCAAGCCTGCCGGGGCAGACAGGGAGTAGCCCAAAGCCTGCCGGGGCAGAGAGGGAATAGCCCCAAGCCTGCCGGGGCAGACAGGGAAAAGCCCCGGAGCCTCCCGGGGCAGACAGGGAATAGCCCCAGAGCCTGCCGGGGCAGACAGGGAACAGCCCCAGAGCTTGCCGGTGGAGACAAGGAATAGCCCCAGAGCTTGCCGGGGCAGACAGGGAATAGCCCCAAGCCTGCCGGGGCAGACAGGGAATAGCCCCAAGCCTGCCGGGGCAGACAGGGAATGGCCCCAATCCTGCCGGGGCAGACAGGGAATAGCCCCAAGCCTGCCGGGTCAGACAGGGAATAGCCCCAGAGCATGCCGGGGCAGACAGGGAATAGCCCCAGAGCATGCCGGGGCAGACAGTGAATAGCCCCAAGCTTGCCGGGGCAGACAGGGAATAGCCCCAGACTCTTCCGGGGCAGACAGGGAATAGCCCCAAGCCTGCGGGGGAGACAGGGAATAGCCCCAAGCCTGCGGGGGAGACAGGGAATAGCCCCAAGCCTGCCGTGGCAGACAGGGAATAGCCCCAGAGCGTGCCGGGGCAGACAGGGAATAGCCCCAAGCTTGCCGTGGCAGACAGGGAATAGCCCCAGAGCGTGCCGGGGCAGACAGGGAATAGCCCCAGAGCGTGCCGGGGCAGACAGGGAATAGCCCTAGAGCGTGCCGGGGCAGACAGGGAATAGCCCCAGAGCCTGCCTGGCCAGACAGGGAATAGCCCCAAGCCTGCTGGGGCAGACAGGGAATTGCCCCAGAGACTGCCGGGGCAGACAGGGAATAGCCCCAAGTCTGCCGGGGCAGACAGGTAATAGCCCCAGAACCTTCCGGGGCAGACAGGGAATAGCCCCAAGCCTGCCGGGGCAGACAGGAATAGCCCCAGAGCCTGCCGGGGCAGAAAGGTAATAGCCCCAAGCCTGCTGGGGCAGACAGGTAATAGCCCCAAGCCTGCCGGGGCAGATAGGGTATAGCCCCAGAGCCTTCCGGGGCAGACAGGGAATAGCCCCAAGCCTGGCTGGGCAGACAGGGAATAGCCCCAAGCCTGTCGGGGCAGACAGGGAATAGCCCCAGAGCATGCTGGGGCAGACAGGGAATAGCCCCAAGCTTGCCGGGGCAGACAGGGAATAGCCCCAGAGCATGCCGGGGCAGACAGGGAATAGCCCCAAGCCTTCCGGGGCAGACAGGGAATAGCCCCAAGCCTGCCGGGGCAGACAGGGAGTAGCCCAAAGCCTGCCGGGGCAGAGAGGGAATAGCCCCAAGCCTGCCGGGGCAGACAGGGAAAAGCCCCAGAGCCTGCCGTTGCAGACAGGGAACAGCCCCAGAGCTTGCCGGGGGAGACAAGGAATAGCCCCAGAGCTTGCCGGGGCAGAGAGGGAATAGCCCCAAGCCTGCCGGGGCAGACAGGGAATAGCCCCAAGCCTGCCTGGGCAGACAGGGAATGGCCCCAATCCTGCCGGGGCAGACAGGGAATAGCCCCAAGCCTGCCGGTGCAGACAGGGAATAGCCCCAGAGCATGCCGGGGCAGACAGGGAATAGCCCCAGAGCATGCTGGGGCAGAAAGTGAATAGCCCCAATCTTGCCGGGGCAGACAGGGAATAGTCACAGAGCGTGCCGGGTCAGACAGGGAATAGCCCCAGACCCTTCCGGGGCAGACAGGGAATAGCCCCAAGCCTGCGGGGGAGACAGGGAATAGCCCCAAGCCTGCCGTGGCAGACAGGGAATAGCCCCAGAGCGTGCCGGGGCAGACAGGGAATAGCCCCAGAGCGTGCCGGGGCAGATAGGGAATAGCCCCAGAGCGTGCCGGGGCAGACAGGGAATAGCCCCAGAGCGTGCCTGGGCAGACAGGGAATAGCCCCAAGCTTGCCGGGGCAGACAGGGAATAGCCCCAGAGCATGCCGTGGGAAGACAGGGAATAGCCCCAGCGCGTGACGGGGCAGACAGGGAATAGCCCCAAGCTTGCCGGGGCAGACAGAGAATAGCCCCAGAGCATGCCGGGGCAGACAGAGTATAGCCCCAAGCTTGCCGGAGCAGACAGGGAATAGCCCCAGAGCATGCCGGGGCAGACAGGGAATAGCCCCAGCGCGTGCCGGGGCAGACAGGGAATAGCCCCAAGCTTGCTGGGGCAGGCAGGGAATAGCCCCAGATCATGCCGGGGCAGACAGGGAATAGCCCCAGCGCGTGCCGGGGCAGACATGGAATAGCCCCAAGCTCGCCGGGCCAGACAGGGAATAGCCCCAGAGCATGCCGGGGCAGACAGGGAATTGCCCCATAGCCTGCCTGGGCAGACAGGGAATAGCCCCAAGCCTGCCGGGGCAGACAGGAAATAGCCCCAAGCCTGCTGGTGCAGACAGGGAATTGCCCCAGAGACTGCAGGGGCAGACAGGGAATAGCCCCAAGTCTGCCGGGGCAGACAGGGAATAGCCCCAGAACCTTCCGGGGCAGACAGGGAATAGCCCCAAGCCTGCCGGGGCAGACAGGGAATAGCCCCAGAGCCTGCCAGGGCAGTAAGGGAATAGCCCCAAGCCTGCTGGGGCAGACAGGTAATAGCCCCAAGCCTGCCGGTGCAGATAGGGAATAGCCCCAGAGCCTTCCGGGGCAGACAGGGAATAGCCCCAAGCCTGGCGGGGCAGACAGGGAATAGCCCCAAGCCTGTCGGGGCAGACAGGGAATACCCCAATGCATGCAGGGGCAGACAGGGAATAACCCCAAGCTTGCCGGGGCAGACAGGGAATAGCCCCAGAGCATGGCGGGCCGGACAGGGAATAGCCCCAGAGCATGCTGGTGCAGACAGGGAATAGCCCCAAGCTTGCCGGGGCAGACAGGGAATAGCCCCAGAGCATGCCGGGGCAGACAGGGAATCGCCCCAAGCCTTCCGGGGCAGACAGGGAATAGCCCCAAGCCTGCCGGGGCAGACAGGGAGTAGCCCAAAGCCTGCCGGGGCAGAGAGGGAATAGCCCCAAGCCTGCCGGGGCAGACAGGTAATAGCCCTGGAGCATCCCGGGGCAGACAGTGTATAGCCCCAGAGCCTGCCGGGGCAGACAGGGAACAGCCCCAGAGCTTGCCGGGGGAGACAAGTTATAGCCCCAGAGCTTGCCGGGGCAGAGAGGGAATAGCCCCAAGCCTGCCGGGGCAGACAGGGAATAGCCCCAAGCCTGCCGGGGCAGACAGGGAATGGCCCCAATCCTGCCGGGGCAGACAGGGATTAGCCCCAAGCCTGCCGGAGCAGACAGGGAATAGCCCCAAAGCCTGCCGGGGCAGACAGGGAATGGCCCCAATCCTGCCGGGGCAGACAGGGAATAGCCCCAAGCCTGCCGGAGCAGACAGGGAATAGCCCCAGAGCATGCCGGGCAGACAGGGAATATCCCCAGAGCATGCCGGGGCAGAAAGTGAATAGCCCCAAGCTTGCCGGGGCAGACAGGGAATAGCCACAGAGCGTGCCGGGTCAGACAGGGAATAGCCCCAGATCCTTCCGGGGCAGACAGGGAATAGCCCCAAGCCTGCGGGGGAGACAGGGAATAGCCCCAAGCCTGCCGTGGCAGACAGGGAATAGCCCCAGATCGTGTCGGGGCAGACAGGGAATAGCCCCAAGCTTGCCGTGCCAGACAGGGAATAGCCCCAGAGCGTGCCGGAGCAGACAGGGAATAGCCCCAGAGCGTGCCGGGGCAGACAGGGAATAGCCCCAGAGCATGCCGGGGCAGACAGGGAATAGCCCCAAGCCTGCCGGGGCAGACAGGGAATAGCCACAGAGCAATCCGGGGCAGACAGGGAATAGCTCCAATCCTGCCGGGGCAGACAGGGAATAGCGCCAGAGCCTGCCGGGGCAGAAAGGGAATAGCCCTAGAGCATGCCGGGGCAGACAGGGATTAGCCCCAAGCCTGCCGGGGCAGACATGGAATAGCCCCAAGCCTGCCGGGGCAGACAGGGAATAGCCCCAGAGCCTGCCGAGGCAGACAGGGAATAGACCCAAACCTGCCGGTGGAGACAGGTAATAGCCCCATGCCTGCTGGGCAGACAGGGATTAGCCCCAGAGCATGCTGGGGCAGACAGAGAATAGCCCCAAGCCTGCCGCGGCAGACAGGGAATAGCCCCAAGCCTGCCGGGGCAGACAGGTAATAGCCCCAAGCCTGCTGTGGCAGACAGGGAATAGCCCCAGAGCGTGCCGGGGCAGACAGGGAATAGCCCCAGAGCGTGCCGGGGCAGACAGGGAATAGTCCCAGAGCGTGCCGGGGCAGACAGGGAATAGCCCCAGAGCATGCCGGGGGAAGACAGGGAATAGCCCCAGCGCGTGACGGGGCAGACAGGGAATAGCCCCAAGCTTGCCGGGGCAGACAGAGAATAGCCCCAGAGCATGCCGGGGCAGACAGAGTATAGCCCCAAGCTTGCCGGAGCAGACAGGGAATAGCCCCAGAGCATGCCGGGGCAGACAGGGAATAGCCCCCGCGCGTGCCGGGGCAGACAGGGAATAGCCCCAAGCTTGCTGGGGCAGACAGGGAATAGCCCCAGATCATGCCAGGGCAGACAGGGAATAGCCCCAGCGCGTGCCAGGGCAGACATGGAATAGCCCCAAGCTCGCCGGGCCAGACAGGGAATAGCCCCAGAGCATGCCGGGGCAGACAGGGAATTGCCCCATAGCCTGCCTGGGCAGACAGGGAATAGCCCCAAGCTTGCCGGGGCAGAGAGGAAATAGCCCCAAGCCTGCTGGTGCAGACAGGGAATTGCCCCAGAGACTGTAGGGGCAGACAGGGAATAGCCCCAAGTCTGCCGGGGCAGACAGGGAATAGCCCCAGAACCTTTCGGGGGAGACAGGGAATAGCCCCAAGCCTGCCGGGGCAGACAGGGAATAGCCCCAGAGCCTGCCGGGACAGTAAGGGAATAGCCCCAAGCCTGCTGGGGCAGACAGGTAATAGCCCCAAGCCTGCCGGTGCAGATAGGGAATAGCCCCAGAGCATTCCGGGGCAGACAGGGAATAGCCCCAAGCCTGGCGGGGCAGACAGGGAATAGCCCCAAGCCTGTCGGGGCAGACAGGGAATACCCCAATGCATGCAGGGGCAGACAGGGAATAACCCCAAGCTTGCCGGGGCAGACAGGGAATAGCCCCAGAGCATGGCGGGGCAGACAGGGAATAGCCCCAGAGCATGCTGGGGCAGACAGGGAATAGCCCCAAGCTTGCCGGGGCAGACAGGGAATAGCCCCAGAGCATGCCGGGGCAGACAGGGAATCGCGCCAAGCCTTCCGGGGCAGACAGGGAATAGCCCCAAGCCTGCCGGGGCAGACAGGGAGTAGCCCAAAGCCTGCCGGAGCAGAGAGGGAATAGCCCCAAGCCTGCCGGGGCAGACAGGTAATATCCCCGGAGCCTCCCGGGGCAGACAGTGAATAGCCCCAGAGCCTGCCGGGGCAGACAGGGAACAGCCCCAGAGCTTGCCGGGGGAGACAAGGTATAGCCCCAGAGCTTGCCGGGGCAGAGAGGGAATAGCCCCAAGCCTGCCGGGGCAGACAGGGAATAGCCCCAAGCCTGCCGGGGCAGACAGGGAATGGCCCCAATCCTGCCGGGGCAGACAGGGAATAGCCCCAAGCCTGCCGGAGGAGACAGGGAATAGCCCCAGAGCATGCCGGGCAGACAGGGAATAGCCCCAGAGCATGCCGGGGCAGAAAGTGAATAGCCCCAAGCTTGCCGGGGCAGACAGGGAATAGCCACAGAGCGTGCCGGGTCAGACAGGGAATAGCCCCAGATCCTTCCGGGGCAGACAGGGAATAGCCCCAAGCCTGCGGGGGAGACAGGGAATAGCCCCAAGCCTGCCGTGGCAGACAGGGAATAGCCCCAGATCGTGCCGGGGCAGACAGGGAATAGCCCCAAGCTTGCCGTGGCAGACAGGGAATAGCCCCAGAGCGTGCCGGGGCAGACAGGGAATAGCCCCAGAGCGTGCCGTGGCAGACAGGGAATAGCCACAGAGCATGCCGGTGCAGACAGGGAATAGCCCCAAGCCTGCCGGGGCAGACAGGGAATAGCCACAGAGCATGCCGGGGCAGACAGGGAATAGCCCCAAGCCTGCCGGGGCAGACAGGGAAAAGCCCCGGAGCCTCCCGGGGCAGACAGGGAATAGCCCCAGAGCCTGCCGGGGCAGACAGGTAACATCCCCAGAGCTTGCCGGGGGAGACAAGGAATAGCCCCAGAGCTTGCCGGGGCAGACAGGGAATACCCCAAGCCTGCCGGGGCAGACAGGGAATAGCCCCAAGCCTGCCGGGGCAGACAGGGAATGGCCCCAATCCTGCCGGGCAGACAGGGAATAGCCCCAAGCCTGCCGGGGCAGACAGGGAATAGCCCCAGATCATGCCGGGGCAGACAGGGAATAGCCCCAGAGCATGCCAGGGCAGACAGTGAATAGCCCCAAGCTTGCCGGGGCAGACAGGGAATAGCCCCAGGCCCTTCCGGGGCAGACAGGGAATAGCCCCAAGCCTGCGGGGGAGACAGGGAATAGCTCCAAGCCTGCCATGGCATACAGGGAATAGCCCCAGAGCGTGCCGGGGCAGACAGGGAATAGCCCCAAGCTTGCCGTGGCAGACAGGGAATAGCCCCAGAGCGTGCCGGGGCAGACAGGGAATAGCCCCAGAGCGTACCGGGGCAGACAGGGAATAGCCCCAGAGCGTGCCGGGGCAGACAGGGAATAGCCCCATAGCGTGCCGGGGCAGACAGGGAATAGCCCCAAGCTTGCCGGGGCAGACAGGGAATAGACCCAGAGCATGCCGGGGGAAGACAGGGAATAGCCCCAGCGCGTGCCGGGGCAGACAGGGAATAGCCCCAAGCTTGCCGGGGCAGACAGGGAATAGCCCCAGAGCATGCCGGGGCAGACAGGGAATAGCCCCAAGCTTGCCGGGCAGACAGGGAATAGCCCCAGCGCATGCCGGGGCAGACAGGGAATAGCCCCAGCGCGTGCCGGGGCAGACAGGGAATAGCCCCAAGCTTGCCGGGGCAGACAGGGAATAGCCCCAGAGCATGCCGGGGCAGACAGGGAATAGCCCCAGCGCGTGCCGGGGCAGACAGGGAATAGCCCCAAGCTTGCCGGGGCAGATAGGGAATAGCCCCAGAGCATGCCGGGGCAGACAGGGAATAGCCCCAGAGCCTGCCTGGGCAGACAGGGAATAGCCCCAAGCTTGCGGGGCAGACAGGGAATAGCCCCAAGCCTGCTGGGGCAGACAGGGAATTGACCCAGAGACTGCCGAGGCAGACAGGGAATAGCCCCAAGTCTGCCGGGGCAGACAGGGAATAGCCCCAGAGCCTTCCGGGCAGACAGGGAATAGCCCCAAGCCTGCCGGGGCAGACAGGGAATAGCCCCAGAGCCTGCCGGGGCAGAAAGGGAATAGCCCCAAGTCTGCTGGGGCAGACAGGTAATAGCCCCAAGCCTGCCGGGGCAGACAGGGAATAGCCCCAGAACCTTCCGGGGCAGACAGGGAATAGCCCCAAGCCAGATGGGGCAGACAGGGAATAGCTCCAATCCTGCCGGGGCAGACAGGGAATAGCGCCAGAGCTTGCCGGGGCAGAAAGGGAATAGCCCTAGAGCATGCCGGGGCAGACAGGGATTAGCCCCAAGCCTGCCGGGGCAGACATGGAATAGCCCCAAGCCTGCCGTGGCAGACAGGGAATAGCCCCAGAGCCTGCCGAGGCAGACAGGGAATAGACCCAAACCTGCCGGTGCAGACAGGTAATAGCCCCATGCCTGCTGGGCAGACAGGGATTAACCCCAGAGCATGCCGGGGCAGACAGAGAATAGCCCCAAGCGTGCCGCGGCAGACAGGGAATAGCCCCAAGCCTGCCCGGGCAGACAGGTAATAGCCCCAAGCCTGCCGGGGCAGACAGGGAATAGCCCCAGAGCATGCCAGGGCAGACAGGGAATAGCCCCAGAGCATGCTGGGGCAGACAGGGAATAGCCCCAATCCTGCCGGGGCAGACAGGGAATAGCCCCAAGCCTGCTGGGGCAGACAGGGAATAGCCCCAGAGCATGCCGGGGCAGATAGGGAATAGACCCAGAGCATGCCGGTGCAGATAGGGAATAGCCCCAAGCCTGCCGGGGCAGACAGGGAATAGCCCCAAGCCTGCCGGGGTAGACAGGGAATAGCCCCAGCGCCTGCCGAGGCAGACAGGGAATAGCCCCAAGCCTGCCGGGGCAGGCAGGTAATAGCCCCAAGGCTGCCGGGGCAGACAGGGAATAGGCCCAGAGCCTGCCGGGGCAGACAGGGAATAGCCCCAGAGCATGCCGGGGCAGACAGGGAATAGCCCCAAGCCTGCCAGGGCAGACAGGGAATAGCCCCAGTGCATGCCGGGGCAGACAGGGAATAGCCCCAAGCCCGCCGGGGCAGACAGGGAATAGCCCCTGAGCATGCCTGGGCAGACAGAGAATAGACCCAAGCCTTCCGGGGCAGACTGGGAATAGCCCCAAGCCTGCCGGGGCAGACAGGGAGTAGCCCAAAGCCTGCCGGGGCAGAGAGGGAATAGCCCCAAGCCTGCCGGGGCAGACAGGGAAAAGCCCCGGAGCCTCCCGGGGCAGACAGGGAATAGCCCCAGAGCCTGCCGGGGCAGACAGGGAACAGCCCCAGAGCTTGCCGGTGGAGACAAGGAATAGCCCCAGAGCATGCCGGGGCAGACAGGGAATAGCCCCAAGCCTGCCGGGGCAGACAGGGAATGGCCCCAAGCCTGCCGGGGCAGACAGGGAATGGCCCCAATCCTGCCTGGGCAGACAGGGAATAGCCCCAAGCCTGCCGGGGCAGACAGGGAATAGCCCCAGAGCATGCCGGGGCAGACAGGGAATAGCCCCAGAGCATGCCGGGGCAGACAGTGAATAGCCCCAAGCTTGCCGGGGCAGACAGGGAATAGCCACAGAGCGTGCCGGGTCAGACAGGGAATAGCCCCAGACCCTTCCGGGGTAGACAGGGAATAGCCCCAAGCCTGCGGGGGAGACAGGGAATAGCCCCAAGCCTGCCGTGGCAGACAGGGAATAGCCCCAGAGCTGCCGGGGCAGACAGGGAATAGCCCCAAGCTTGCCGTGGCAGACAGGGAATAGCCCCAGAGCGTGCCGGGGAGACAGGGAATAGCCCCAGAGCGTGCCGGGGCAGACAGGGAATAGCCCTAGAGCGTGCCGGGGCAGACAGGGAATAGCCCCAGAGCCTGCCTGGGCAGACAGGGAATAGCCCCAAGCCTGCTGGGGCAGACAGGGAATTGCCCCAGAGACTGCCGGGGCAGACAGGGAATAGCCCCAAGTCTGCCGGGGCAGACAGGGAATAGCCCCAGAACCTTCCGGGGCAGACAGGGAATGGCCCCAAGCCTGCCGGGGCAGACAGGGAATAGCCCCAGAGCCTGCCGGGGCAGAGAGGTAATAGCCCCAAGCCTGCTGGGGCAGACAGGTAATAGCCCCAAGCCTGCCGGGGCAGATAGGTTATAGCCCCAGAGCCTTCCGGGGCAGACAGGGAATAGCCCCAAGCCTGCCTGGGCAGACAGGGATTAGCCCCAAGCCTGTCGGGGCAGACAGGGAATAGCCCCAGAGCATGCAGGGGCAGACAGGGAATAGCCCCAAGCTTGCCGGGGCAGACAGGGAATAGCCCCAGAGCATGCCGGGGCAGACAGGGAATAGCCCCAGAGCATGCTGGGGCAGACAGGGAATAGCCCCAAGCTTGCCGGGGCAGACAGGGAATAGCCCCAGAGATGCCGGGGCAGACAGGGAATAGCCCCAAGCCTTCCGGGGCAGAGAGGGAATAGCCCCAAGCCTGCCGGGGCAGACAGGAAAAAGCCCAGAGCCTGCCGTTGCAGACAGGGAACAGCCCCAGAGCTTGCCGGGGGAGACAAGGAATAGCCCCAGAGCTTGCCGGGGCAGAGAGGGAATAGCTCCAAGCCTGCCGGGGCAGACAGGGAATAGCCCCAAGCCTGCCTGGGCAGACAGGGAATGGCCCCAATCCTGCCGGGGCAGACAGGGAATAGCCCCAAGCCTGCCGGGGCAGACAGGGAATAGCCCCAGAGCATGCCGGGGCAGACAGGGAATAGCCCCAGAGCATGCTGGGGCAGAAAGTGAATAGCCCCAATCTTGCCGGGGCAGAGAGGGAATAGTCACAGAGCGTGCCGGGTCAGACAGGGAATAGCCCCAGACCCTTCCGGGGCAGACAGGGAATAGCCCCAAGCCTGCGGGGGAGACAGGGAATAGCCCCAAGCCTGCCGTGGCAGAAAGGGAATAGCCCCAGAGCGTGCCGGGGCAGACAGGGAATAGCCCCAGAGCGTGCCGGGGCAGACAGGGAATAGCCCCAGAGCGTGCCGGGGCAGACAGGGAATAGCCCCAGAGCGTGCCTGGGCAGACAGGGAATAGCCCCAAGCTTGCCGGGGCAGACAGGGAATAGCCCCAGAGCATGCGGGGGAAGACAGGGAATAGCCCCAGCGCGTGACGGGGCAGACAGGGAATAGCCCCAAGCTTGCCGGGGCAGACAGAGAATAGCCCCAGAGCATGCCGGGGCAGACAGAGAATAGCCCCAAGCTTGCCGGAGCAGACAGGGAATAGCTCCAGAGCATGCCGGGGCAGACAGGGAATAGCCCCAGCGCGTGCCGGGGCAGACAGGGAATAGCCCCAAGCTTGCTGGGCAGACAGGGAATAGCCCCAGATCATGCCGGGGCAGACAGGGAATAGCCCCAGCGCGTGCCGGGGCAGACAGGAAATAGCCCCAAGCCTGCCGGGGCAGACAGGGAATAGCCCCAGAGCCTGCCGGGGCAGAAAGGGAATAGCCCCAAGCCTGCTGGGCAGACAGGTAATAGCCCCAAGCCTGCTGGGGCAGACAGGGAATAGCCCCAGAACCTTCCGGGGCAGACAGGGAATAGCCCCAAGCCTGATGGGGCAGACAGGGAATAGCCCCAAGCCTGTCGGGGAGACTGGGAATAGCCCCAGAGCCTGCCGGGGCAGACATGGAAATAGCCCCAAGCCTGCCTGGCAGACAGGGAATAGGCCCAAGCCTGCCGGGCAGACAGGGAATAGCCCCAGAGGATGCCGGGGAGAAAGGGAATAGCCCCAAGCCTGCCGGGGTGACAGGGAATAGCCCCAGAGCCTGCCGAGGCAGACAGGGAATAGCCCCAAGCCTGCTGGGGCAGACAGGGAATAGCCCCAGAGCATGCCGGGGCAGATAGGGAATAGACCCAGAGCATGCCGGTGCAGATAGGGAATAGCCCCAAGCCTGCCGGGGCAGACAGGGAATAGCCCCAAGCCTGCCGGGGTAGACAGGGAATAGCCCCAGCGCCTGCCGAGGCAGACAGGGAATAGCCCCAAGCCTGCCGGGGCAGGCAGGTAATAGCCCCAAGGCTGCCGGGCAGACAGGGAATAGGCCCAGAGCGTGCCGGGGCAGACAGGGAATAGCCCCAGAGCATGCCGGGGCAGACAGGGAATAGCCCCAAGCCTGCCAGGGCAGACAGGGAATAGCCCCAGTGCATGCCGGGGCAGACAGGGAATAGCCCCAAGCCCGCCGGGGCAGACAGGGAATAGCCCCTGAGCATGCCTGGGCAGACAGGGAATAGACCCAAGCCTTCCGGGGCAGACTGGGAATAGCCCCAAGCCTGCCGGGGCAGACAGGGAGTAGCCCAAAGCCTGCCGGGGCAGAGAGGGAATAGCCCCAAGCCTGCCGGGGCAGACAGGGAAAAGCCCCGGAGCCTCCCGGGGCAGACAGGGAATAGCCCCAGAGCCTGCCGGGGCAGACAGGGAACAGCCCCAGAGCTTGCCGGTGGAGACAAGGAATAGCCCCAGAGCATGCCGGGGCAGACAGGGAATAGCCCCAAGCCTGCCGGGGCAGACAGGGAATGGCCCCAAGCCTGCCGGGGCAGACAGGGAATGGCCCCAATCCTGCCGGGGCAGACAGGGAATAGCCCCAAGCCTGCCGGGGCAGACAGGGAATAGCCCCAGAGCATGCCGGGGCAGACAGGGAATAGCCCCAGAGCATGCCGGGGCAGACAGTGAATAGCCCCAAGCTTGCCGGGGCAGACAGGGAATAGCCACAGAGCGTGCCGGGTCAGACAGGGAATAGCCCCAGACCCTTCCGGGGCAGACAGGGAATAGCCCCAAGCCTGCGGGGGAGACAGGAATAGCCCCAAGCCTGCCGTGGCAGACAGGGAATAGCCCCAGAGCGTGCCGGGCCAGACAGGGAATAGCCCCAAGCTTGCCGTGGCAGACAGGGAATAGCCCCAGAGCGTGCCGGGGCAGACAGGGAATAGCCCCAGAGCGTGCCGGGGCAGACAGGGAATAGCCCTAGAGCGTGCCGTGGCAGACAGGGAATAGCCCCAGAGCCTGCCTGGGCAGACAGGGAATAGCCCCAAGCCTGCTGGGGCAGACAGGGAATTGCCCCAGAGACTGCCGGGGCAGACAGGGAATAGCCCCAAGTCTGCCGGGGCAGACAGGGAATAGCCCCAGAACCTTCCGGGGCAGACAGGGAATGGCCCCAAGCCTGCCGGGGCAGACAGGGAATAGCCCCAGAGCCTGCCGGGGCAGAAAGGTAATAGCCCCAAGCCTGCTGGGGCAGACAGGTAATAGCCCCAAGCCTGCCGGGGCAGATAGTTTATAGCCCCAGAGCCTTCCGGGGCAGACAGGGAATAGCCCCAAGCCTGGCTGGGCAGACAGGGATTAGCCCCAAGCCTGTCGGGGCAGACAGGGAATAGCCCCAGAGCATGCAGGGGCAGACAGGGAATAGCCCCAAGCTTGCCGGGGCAGACAGGGAATAGCCCCAGAGCATGCCGGGGCAGACAGGGAATAGCCCCAGAGCATGCTGGGGCAGACAGGGAATAGCCCCAAGCTTGCCGGGGCAGACAGGGAATAGCCCCAGAGAATGCCGGGGCAGACAGGGAATAGCCCCAAGCCTTCCGGGGCAGAGAGGGAATAGCCCCAAGCCTGCCGGGGCAGACAGGAAAAAGCCCCAGAGCCTGCCGTTGCAGACAGGGAACAGCCCCAGAGCTTGCCGGGGGAGACAAGGAATAGTCCCAGAGCTTGCCGGGGCAGAGAGGGAATAGCTCCAAGCCTGCCGGGGCAGACAGGGAATAGCCCCAAGCCTGCCTGGGCACACAGGGAATGGCCCCAATCCTGCCGGGGCAGACAGGGAATAGCCCCAAGCCTGCCGGGGCAGACAGGGAATAGCCCCAGAGCATGCCGGGGCAGACAGGGAATAGCCCCAGAGCATGCTGGGGCAGAAAGTGAATAGCCCCAATCTTGCCGGGGCAGACAGGGAATAGTCACAGAGCGTGCCGGGTCAGACAGGGAATAGCCCCAGACCCTTCCGGGGCAGACAGGGAATAGCCCCAAGCCTGCGGGGGAGACAGGGAATAGCCCCAAGCCTGCCGTGGCAGACAGGGAATAGCCCCAGAGCGTGCCGGGGCAGACAGGGAATAGCCCCAAAGCGTGCCGGGGCAGACAGGGAATAGCACCAGAGCGTGCCGGGGCAGACAGGGAATAGCCCCAGAGCGTGCCTGGGCAGACAGGGAATAGCCCCAAGCTTGCCGGGGCAGACAGGGAATAGCCCCAGAGCATGCCGGGGGAAGACAGGGAATAGCCCCAGCGCGCGACGGGGCAGACAGGGAATAGCCCCAAGCTTGCCGGGGCAGACAGAGAATAGCCCCAGAGCATGCCGGGGCAGACAGAGAATAGCCCCAAGCTTGCCGGAGCAGACAGGGAATAGCTCCAGAGCATGCCGGGGCAGACAGGGAATAGCCCCAGCGCGTGCCGGGGCAGACAGGGTATAGCCCCAAGCTTGCTGGGGCAGACAGGGAATAGCCCCAGATCATGCTGGGGCAGACAGGGAATAGCCCCAGCGCGTGCCGGGGCAGACAGGGAATAGCCCCAAGCCTGCCGGGGCAGACAGGGAATAGCCCCAGAGCCTGCCGGGGCAGAAAGGGAATAGCCCCAAGCCTGCTGGGGCAGACAGGTAATAGCCCCAAGCCTGCCGGGGCAGACAGGGAATAGCCCCAGAACCTTCCGGGGCAGACAGGGAATAGCCCCAAGCCTGATGGGGCAGACAGGGAATAGCCCCAAGCCTGTCGGGGGAGACTGGGAATAGCTCCAGAGCCTGCCGGGGCAGACATGGAAATAGCCCCAAGCCTGCCTGGCAGACAGGGAATAGCCCCAAGCCTGCCGGGGCAGACAGGGAATAGCCCCAGAGGATGCCGGGGAGAAAGGGAATAGCCCCAAGCCTGCCGGGGAGACAGGGAATAGCCCCAGAGCCTTCCAGGGCAGACAGGGAATAGCCCCAAACCTGGCGGGGCAGACAAGGAATAGCCCCAAGCCTGCCGGGGCAGACAGGGAATAGCCCCAGAGCCTGCCGGGACAGAGTGGGAATAGCCCCAGAGCATGCCGGGGCAGACAGGGAATGGCCCCAGAGCCTGCCAGGGCAGACAGGGAATAGCCCCAGAGCATGCCGGGGCAGACAGGGAATAGCCCCAAGCCTGACGGGGCAGACAGGGAATAGCCCCAAGCCTGCCGGGGCAGACAGGGAATAGCCCCAAGCCTGCCTGGGCAGACAGGGAATAGCCCCAGAGCCTGCCGAGGCAGATAGGGAATAGCCCCACGCCTGCCGGGGCAGACAGGTAATAGCCCCAAGCCTGCCGGGGCAGACAAGGAATAGTCCCAAGTCTGCCGGGGCAGACAGGGAATAGCCCCAGAGCCTTCCGGGGCAGACAGGGAATAGCCCCAAGCCTGCCGGGGCAGACAGGGAATAGCCCCAGAGCCTGCCGGGGCAGAAAGGGAATAGCCCCAAGCCTGCTGGGGCAGACAGGTAATAGCCCCAAGCCTGCCGGGGCAGACAGGGAATAGCCCCAGAACCTTCCGGGGCAGACAGGGAATAGCCCCAAGCCTGACGGGGCAGACAGGGAATAGCCCCAAGCCTGTCGGGGGAGACAGGGAATAGCCCCAGAGGCTGCCGGGGCAGACAGGGATATAGCCCCAAGCCTGCCTGGCAGACAGGGAATAGCCCCAGATCCTGCCGGGGCAGACAGGGAATAGCCCCAAGCCTGCCGGGGCAGACAGGTAATAGCTCCAGAGCATGCCGGGGCAGACAGGGAATAGCCCCAGAGCCTGCCGGGGCAGACAGGGAATAGCCCCAAGCCTGCTGGGGCAGACAGGGAATTGCCCCAGAGACTGCCGGGGCAGACAGGGAATAGCCCCAAGTTTGCCGAGGCAGACAGGGAATAGCCCCAGAACCTTCCGGGGCAGACAGGGAATAGCCCCAAGCCTGCCGGGGCAGACAGGGAATAGCCCCAGAGCCTGCCGGGGCAGAAAGGGAATAGCCCCAAGCTTGCTGGGGCAGACAGGTAATAGCCCCAAGCCTGCCGGGGCAGATAGGGAATAGACCCAGAGCCTTCCGGGGCAGACAGGGAATAGCCCCAAGCCTGGCGGGGCAGACAGGGAATAGACCCAAGCCTGTCGGTGCAGACAGGGAATAGCCCCAGAGCATGCCGGGGCAGACAGGGAATAGCCCCAAGCTTGCGTGGCAGACAGGAAATAGCCCCAGAGCATGCCGGGGCAGACAGGGAATAGCCCCAGAGCATGCCGGGGCAGACAGGGAATAGCCCCAAGCTTGCCGGTGCAGACAGGGAATAGCCCCAGAGCATGCCGGGGCAGACAGGGAATAGCCCCAGAGCCTGCCTGGGCAGACAGGGAATAGCCCCAAGCTTGCCGGGGCAGACAGGGAATAGCCCCAAGCCTGCTGGGGCAGACAGGGAATTGACCCAGAGACTGCCGAGGCAGACAGGGAATAGCCCCAAGTCTGCATGGGCAGACAGGGAATAGCCCCAGAGCCTTCCGGGCAGACAGGGAATAGCCCCAAGCCTGCCGGGGCAGACAGGGAATAGCCCCAGAGCCTGCCGGGGCAGAAAGGGAATAGCCCCAAGCCTGCTGGGGCAGACAGGTAATAGCCCCAAGCCTGCCGGGGCAGACAGGGAATAGCCCCAGAACCTTCCGGGGCAGACAGGGAATAGCCCAAGCCTGATGGGGCAGACAGGGAATAGCTCCAATCCTGGCGGGGCAGACAGGGAATAGCGCCAGAGCCTGCCGGGGCAGAAAGGGAATAGCCCTAGAGCATGCCGGGGCAGACAGGGATTAGCCCCAAGCCTGCCGGGGCAGACATGGAATAGCCCCAAGCCTGCCGGGGCAGACAGGGAATAGCCCCAGAGCCTGCCGAGGCAGACAGGGAATAGACCCAAACCTGCCGGTGCAGACAGGTAATAGCCCCATGCCTGCCGGGGCAGACAGGGAATAGCCCCAGAGCCTGCTGGGCAGACAGGGATTAGCCCCAGAGCATGCCGGGGCAGACAGAGAATAGCCCCAAGCCTGTCGCGGCAGACAGGGAATAGTCCTAAGCCTGCCGGGGCAGACAGGTAATAGCACCAAGCCTGCCGGGGGAGACAGGGATTAGCCCCAGAGCATGCCAGGGCAGACAGGGAATAGCCCCAGAGCATGCTGGGGCAGACAGGGAATAGCCCCAGAGCATGCTGGGGCAGACAGGGAATAGCCCCAAGCCTGGCGGGGCAGACAGGGAATAGCCCCAAGCCTGCCGGGGCAGACAGGGAATAGCCCCAGAGCATGCCGGGGCAGACAGGGAATAGACCCAGAGCATGCCGGGGCAGATAGGGAATAGCCCCAGGCCTGCCTGGGCAGACAGGGAATAGCCCCAAGCTTGCCGGGGCAGACAGGAAATAGCCCCAAGCCTGCTGGTGCAGACAGGGAATTGCCCCAGAGACTGCAGGGGCAGACAGGGAATAGCCCCAAGTCTGCCGGGGCAGACAGGGAATAGCCCCAGAACCTTCCGGGGCAGACAGGGAATAGCCCCAAGCCTGCCGGGGCAGACAGGGAATAGCCCCAGAGCCTGCCGGGGCAGTAAGGGAATAGCCCCAAGCCTGCTGGGGCAGACAGGTAATAGCCCCAAGCCTGCCGGTGCAGATAGGGAATAGCCCCAGAGCCTTCCGGGGCAGAGAGGGAATAGCCCCAAGCCTGGCGGGGCAGACAGGGAATAGCCCCAAGCCTGTCGGGGCAGACAGGGAATACCCCAGTGCATGCAGGGGCAGACAGGGAATAACCCCAAGCTTGCCGGGGCAGACAGGGAATAGCCCCAGAGCATGGCGGGGCAGACAGGGAATAGCCCCAGAGCATGCTGGGGCAGACAGGGAATAGCCCCAAGCTTGCCGGGGCAGACAGGGAATAGCCCCAGAGCATGCCGGGGCAGACAGGGAATAGCCCCAAGCCTTCCGGGGCAGACAGGGAATAGCCCCAAGCCTGCCGGGGCAGACAGGGAGTAGCCCAAAGCCTGCCGGGGCAGAGAGGGAATAGCCCCAAGCCTGCCGGGGCAGACAGGTAATAGCCCCGGAACCTCCCGGGGCAGACAGTGAATATCACCAGAGCCTACCGGGGCAGACAGGGAACAGCCCCAGAGCTTGCCGGGGGAGACAAGGAATAGCCCCAGAGCTTGCCGGGGCAGAGAGGGAATAGCCCCAAGCCTGCCGGGGCAGACAGGGAATAGCCCCAAGCCTGCCGGGGCAGACAGGGAATGGCCCCAATCCTGCCGGGGCAGACAGGGAATAGCCCCAAGCCTGCCGGGGCAGACAGGGAATAGCCCCAGAGCATGCCGGGCAGACAGGGAATAGCCCCAAGCTTGCCGGGGCAGACAGGGAATAGCCACAGAGCGTGCCGGGTCAGACAGGTAATAGCCCCAGTCCCTTCCGGGGCAGACAGGGAATAGCCCCAAGCCTGCGGGGGAGACAGGGAATAGCCCCAAGCCTGCCGTGGCAGACAGGGAATAGCCCCAGAGCGTGCCGGGGCAGACAGGGAATAGCCCCAAGCTTGCCGTGCAGACAGGGAATAGCCCCAGAGCGTGCCGGGGCAGACAGGGAATAGCCCCAGAGCGTGCCGGGGCAGACAGGGAATAGCCCCAGAGCGTGCCGGGGCAGACAGGGAATAGCCCCAGAGCGTGCCGGGGCAGACAGGGAATAGCCCCAAGCTTGCCGGGGCAGACAGGGAATTGCCCCAGAGCATGCCGGGGCAGACAGGGAATAGCCCCAGCGCGTGCCGGGGCAGACAGGGAATAGCCCCAAGCTTGCCGGGGCAGACAGGGAATAGCCCCAGATCATGCCGGGGCAGACAGGGAATAGCCCCAGAGCGTGCCGGGGCAGACATGGAATAGCCCCAAGCTCGCCGGGCCAGACAGGGAATAGCCCCAGAGCATGCCGGGGCAGAAAGGGAATAGCCCCAGAGCCTGCCTGGGCAGACAGGGAATAGCCCCAGCGCGTGCCGGGGCAGACAGGGAATAGCCCCAAGCCTGCCGGGGCAGACAGGGAATAGCCCCAGAGCCTGCCGGGCCAGAAAGGGAATAGCCCCAAGCCTGCTGGGGCAGACAGGTAATAGCCCCAAGCCTGCCGGGGCAGACAGGGAATAGCCCCAGAACCTTCCGGGGCAGACAGGGAATAGCCCCAAGCCTGATGGGGCAGACAGGGAATAGCCCCAAGCCTGTCGGGGGAGACTGGGAATAGCCCCAGAGCCTGCCGGGGCAGACATGGAAATAGCCCCAAGCCTGCCTGGCAGACAGGGAATAGCCCCAAGCCTGCCGGGGCAGACAGGGAATAGCCCTAGAGGATGCCGGGGAGAGAGGGAATAGCCCCAAGCCTGCCGGGGAGACAGGGAATAGCCCCAGAGCCTTCCAGGGCAGACAGGGAATAGCCCCAAGCCTGGCGGGGCAGACATGGAATAGCCCCAAGCCTGCCGGGGCAGACAGGGAATAGCCCCAGAGCCTGCCGGGACAGAGAGGGAATAGCCCCAGAGCATGCCGGGGCAGACAGGGAATGGCCCCAGAGCCTGCCAGGGCAGACAGGGAATAGCCCCAGAGCATGCCGGGGCAGACAGGGAATAGCCCCAAGCCTGACGGGGCAGACAGGGAATAGCCCCAAGCCTGCCGGAGCAGACAGGGAATAGCCCCAAGCCTGCCTGGGCAGATAGGGAATAGACCCAGAGCCTGCCGAGGCAGACAGGGAATAGCCCCACGCCTGCCGGGGCAGACAGGTAATAGCCCCAAGCCTGCCGGGGCAGACAAGGAATAGCCCCAAGTCTGCCGGGGCAGACAGGGAATAGCCCCAGAGCCTTCCGGGGCAGACAGGGAATAGCCCCAAGTCTGCCGGGGCAGACAGGGAATAGCCCCAGAGCCTGCCGGGGCAGAAAGGGAATAGCCCCAAGCCTGCTGGGGCAGACAGGTAATAGCCCCAAGCCTGCCGGGGCAGACAGGGAATAGCCCCAGAACCTTCCAGGGCAGACAGGGAATAGCCCCAAGCCTGACGGGGCAGACAGGGAATAGCCCCAAGCCTGTCGGGGGAGACAGGGAATAGCCCCAGAGGCTGCCGGGGCAGACAGGGAAATAGCCCCAAGCCTGCCTGGCAGACAGGGAATAGCCCCAAGCCTGATGGGGCAGACAGGGAATAGCCCCAAGCCTGTCGGGGGAGACTGGGAATAGCCCCAGAGCCTGCCGGGGCAGACATGGAAATAGCCCCAAGCCTGCCTGGCAGACAGGGAATAGCCCCAAGCCTGCCGGGGCAGACAGGGAATAGCCCCAGAGGATGCCGGGGAGAAAGGGAATAGCCCCAAGCCTGCCGGGGAGACAGGGAATAGCCCCAGAGCCTTCCAGGGCAGACAGGGAATAGCCCCAAACCTGGCGGGGCAGACAAGGAATAGCCCCAAGCCTGCCGGGGCAGACAGGGAATAGCCCCAGAGCCTGCCGGGACAGAGTGGGAATAGCCCCAGAGCATGCCGGGGCAGACAGGGAATGGCCCCAGAGCCTGCCAGGGCAGACAGGGAATAGCCCCAGAGCATGCCGGGGCAGACAGGGAATAGCCCCAAGCCTGACGGGGCAGACAGGGAATAGCCCCAAGCCTGCCGGGGCAGACAGGGAATAGCCCCAAGCCTGCCTGGGCAGACAGGGAATAGCCCCAGAGCCTGCCGAGGCAGACAGGGAATAGCCCCACGCCTGCCGGGGCAGACAGGTAATAGCCCCAAGCCTGCCGGGGCAGACAAGGAATAGTCCCAAGTCTGCCGGGGCAGACAGGGAATAGCCCCAGAGCCTTCCGGGGCAGACAGGGAATAGCCCCAAGCCTGCCGGGGCAGACAGGGAATAGCCCCAGAGCCTGCCGGGGCAGAAAGGGAATAGCCCCAAGCCTGCTGGGGCAGACAGGTAATAGCCCCAAGCCTGCCGGGGCTGACAGGGAATAGCCCCAGAGCATGCCGGGGCAGACAGGGAATAGCCCCAGCGCGTGCCGGGGCAGACAGGGAATAGCCCCAAGCTTGCCGGGGCAGACAGGGAATAGCCCCAGATCATGCCGGGGCAGACAGGGAATAGCCCCAGAGCGTGCCGGGGCAGACATGGAATAGCCCCAAGCTCGCCGGGCCAGACAGGGAATAGCCCCAGAGCATGCCGGGGCAGAAAGGGAATAGCCCCAGAGCCTGCCTGGGCAGACAGGGAATAGCCCCAGCGCGTGCCGGGGCAGACAGGGAATAGCCCCAAGCCTGCCGGGGCAGACAGGGAATAGCCCCAGAGCCTGCCGGGGCAGAAAGGGAATAGCCCCAAGCCTGCTGGGGCAGACAGGTAATAGCCCCAAGCCTGCCGGGGCAGACAGGGAATAGCCCCAGAACCTTCCGGGGCAGACAGGGAATAGCCCCAAGCCTGATGGGGCAGACAGGGAATAGCCCCAAGCCTGTCGGGGGAGACTGGGAATAGCCCCAGAGCCTGCCGGGGCAGACATGGAAATAGCCCCAAGCCTGCCTGGCAGACAGGGAATAGCCCCAAGCCTGCCGGGGCAGACAGGGAATAGCCCTAGAGGATGCCGGGGAGAGAGGGAATAGCCCCAAGCCTGCCGGGGAGACAGGGAATAGCCCCAGAGCCTTCCAGGGCAGACAGGGAATAGCCCCAAGCCTGGCGGGGCAGACAAGGAATAGCCCCAAGCCTGCCGGGGCAGACAGGGAATAGCCCCAGAGCCTGCCGGGACAGAGAGGGAATAGCCCCAGAGCATGCCGGGGCAGACAGGGAATGGCCCCAGAGCCTGCCAGGGCAGACAGGGAATAGCCCCAGAGCATGCCGGGGCAGACAGGGAATAGCCCCAAGCCTGACGGGGCAGACAGGGAATAGCCCCAAGCCTGCCGGAGCAGACAGGGAATAGCCCCAAGCCTGCCTGGGCAGATAGGGAATAGACCCAGAGCCTGCCGAGGCAGACAGGGAATAGCCCCACGCCTGCCGGGGCAGACAGGTAATAGCCCCAAGCCTGCCGGGGCAGACAAGGAATAGCCCCAAGTCTGCCGGGGCAGACAGGGAATAGCCCCAGAGCCTTCCGGGGCAGACAGGGAATAGCCCCAAGTCTGCCGGGGCAGACAGGGAATAGCCCCAGAGCCTGCCGGGGCAGAAAGGGAATAGCCCCAAGCCTGCTGGGGCAGACAGGTAATAGCCCCAAGCCTGCCGGGGCAGACAGGGAATAGCCCCAGAACCTTCCAGGGCAGACAGGGAATAGCCCCAAGCCTGACGGGGCAGACAGGGAATAGCCCCAAGCCTGTCGGGGGAGACAGGGAATAGCCCCAGAGGCTGCCGGGGCAGACAGGGAAATAGCCCCAAGCCTGCCTGGCAGACAGGGAATAGCCCCAGAGCCTGCCGGGGCAGACAGGGAATAGCCCCAAGCCTGCTGGGGCAGACAGGGAATTGCCCCAGAGACTGCCGGGGCAGACAGGGAATAGCCCCAAGTCTGCCGGGGCAGAAAGGGAATAGCCCCAGAACCTTCCGGGGCAGACAGGGAATAGCCCCAAGCCTGCCGGGGCAGACAGGGAATAGCCCCAGAGCCTGCCGGGGCAGAAAGGGAATAGCCCCAAGCTTGCTGGGGCAGACAGGTAATAGCCCCAAGCCTGCCGGGGCAGATAGGGAATAGACCCAGAGCCTTCCGGGGCTGACAGGGAATAGCCCCAAGCCTGGCGGGGCAGACAGGGAATAGCCCCAAGCCTGTCGGGGCAGACAGGGAATAGCCCCAGAGCATGCCGGGGCAGACAGGGAATAGCCCCAAGCTTGCGGGGCAGACAGGAAATAGCCCCAGAGCATGCCGGGGCAGACAGGGAATAGCCCCAGAGCATGCCGGGGCAGACAGGGAATAGCCCCAAGCTTGCCGGTGCAGACAGGGAATAGCCCCAGAGCATGCCGGGGCAGACAGGGAATAGCCCCAGAGCCTGCCTGGGCAGACAGGGAATAGCCCCAAGCTTGCCGGGGCAGACAGGGAATAGCCCCAAGCCTGCTGGGGCAGACAGGGAATTGACCCAGAGACTGCCGAGGCAGACAGGGAATAGACCCAAGTCTGCCGGGGCAGACAGGGAATAGCCCCAGAGCCTTCCGGGCAGACAGGGAATAGCCCCAAGCCTGCCGGGGCAGACAGGGAATAGCCCCAGAGCCTGCCGGGTCAGAAAGGGAATAGCCCCAAGCCTGCTGGGGCAGAAAGGTAATAGCCCCAAGCCTGCCGGGGCAGACAGGGAATAGCCCCAGAACCTTCTGGGGCAGACAGGGAATAGCCCCAAGCCTGATGGGGCAGACAGGGAATAGCTCCAATCCTGCCGGGGCAGACAGGGAATAGCGCCAGAGCCTGCCGGGGCAGAAAGGGAATAGCTCTAGAGCATGCCGGGGCAGACAGGGATTAGCCCCAAGCCTGCCGGGGCAGACATGGAATAGCCCCAAGCCTGCCGGGGCAGACAGGGAATAGCCCCAGAGCCTGCCGAGGCAGACAGGGAATAGACCCAAACCTGCCGGTGCAGACAGGTAATAGCCCCATGCCTACCGGGGCAGACAGGGAATAGCCCCAGAGCCTGCTGGGCAGACAGGGATTAGCCCCAGAGCATGCCGGAGCAGACAGAGAATAGCCCCAAGCCTGCCGCGGCAGACAGGGAATAGTCCCAAGCCTGCCGGGGCAGACAGGTAATAGCACCAAGCCTGTCGGGGCAGACAGGGATTAGCCCCAGAGCATGCCAGGGCAGACAGGGAATAGCCCCAGAGCATGCTGGGGCACACAGGGAATAGCCCCAAGCCTGGCGGGGCAGACAGGGAACAGCCCCAAGCCTGCCGGGGCAGACAGGGAATAGCCCCAGAGCATGCCGGGGCAGACAGGGAATAGACCCAGAGCATGCCGGGGCAGATAGGGAGTAGCCCCAGGCCTGCCGGGGCAGACAGGGAATAGCCCAAAGCCTGCCGGGGTAGACAGGGAATAGCCCCAGCGCCTGCCGAGGCAGACAGGGAATAGACCCAGCGCGTGCCGGGGCAGACAGGGAATAGCCCCAAGCTTGCCGGGGCAGACAGGGAATAGCCCCAGATCATGCCGGGGCAGACAGGGAATAGCCCCAGCGCGTGCCGGGGCAGACATGGAATAGCCCCAAGCCTGCCGGGGCAGACAGGGAATGGCCCCAATCCTGCCGGGGCAGACAGGGAATAGCCCCAAGCCTGCCGGGGCAGACAGGGAATAGCCCCAGAGCATGCCGGGCAGACAGGGAATAGCCCCAGAGCATGCCGGTGCAGAAAGTGAATAGCCCCAAGCTTGCCGGGGCAGACAGGGAATAGCCACAGAGCGTGCCGGGTCAGACAGGTAATAGCCCCAGACCCTTCCGGGGCAGACAGGGAATAGCCCCAAGCCTGCGGGGGAGACAGGGAATAGCCCCAAGCCTGCCGTGGCAGACAGGGAATAGCCCCAAGCTTGCCGGGGCAGACAGAGAATAGCCCCAGAGCATGCCGGGGCAGACAGAGAATAGCCCCAAGCTTGCCGGAGCAGACAGGGAATAGCTCCAGAGCATGCCGGGGCAGACAGGGAATAGCCCCAGCGCGTGCCGGGGCAGACAGGGAATAGCCCCAAGCTTGCTGGGGCAGACAGGGAATAGCCCCAGATCATGCCGGGGCAGACAGGGAATAGCCCCAGCGCGTGCCTGGGCAGACAGGGAATAGCCCCAAGCCTGCCGGGGCAGACAGGGAATAGCCCCAGAGCCTGCCGGGGCAGAAAGGGAATAGCCCCAAGCCTGCTGGGGCAGACAGGTAATAGCCCCAAGCCTGCCGGGGCAGACAGGGAATAGCCCCAGAACCTTCCGGGGCAGACAGGGAATAGCCCCAAGCCTGATGGGGCAGACAGGGAATAGCCCCAAGCCTGTCGGGGGAGACTGGGAATAGCCCCAGAGCCTGCCTGGGCAGACATGGAAATAGCCCCAAGCCTGCCTGGCAGACAGGGAATAGCCCCAAGCCTGCCGGGGCAGACAGGGAATAGCCCCAGAGGATGCCGGGGAGAAAGGGAATAGCCCCAAGCCTGCCGGGGAGACAGGGAATAGCCCCAGAGCCTGCCGAGGCAGACAGGGAATAGCCCCAAGCCTGCTGGGGCAGACAGGGAATAGCCCCAGAGCATGCCGGTGCAGATAGGGAATAGACCCAGAGCATGCCGGTGCAGATAGGGAATAGCCCCAAGCCTGCCGGGGCAGACAGGGAATAGCCCCAAGCCTGCCGGGGTAGACAGGGAATAGCCCCAGCGCCTGCCGAGGCAGACATGGAATAGCCCCAAGCCTGCCGGGGCAGGCAGGTAATAGCCCCAAGGCTGCCGGGGCAGACAGGGAATAGGCCCAGAGCCTGCCGGGGCAGACAGGGAATAGCCCCAGAGCATGCCGGGGCAGACAGGGAATAGCCCCAAGCCTGCCAGGGCAGACAGGGAATAGCCCCAGTGCATGCCGGGGCAGACAGGGAATAGCCCCAAGCCCGCCGGGGCAGACAGGGAATAGCCCCTGAGCATGCCTGGGCAGACAGGGAATAGACCCAAGCCTTCCGGGGCAGACTGGGAATAGCCCCAAGCCTGCCGGGGCAGACAGGGAGTAGCCCAAAGCCTGCCGGGGCAGAGAGGGAATAGCCCCAAGCCTGCCGGGGCAGACAGGGAAAAGCCCCGGAGCCTCCCGGGGCAGACAGGGAATAGCCCCAGAGCCTGCCGGGGCAGACAGGGAACAGCCCCAGAGCTTGCCGGTGGAGACAAGGAATAGCCCCAGAGCATGCCGGGGCAGACAGGGAATAGCCCCAAGCCTGCCGGGGCAGACAGGGAATGGCCCCAAGCCTGCCGGGGCAGACAGGGAATGGCCCCAATCCTGCCCTGGCAGACAGGGAATAGCCCCAAGCCTGCCAGGGCAGACAGGGAATAGCCCCAGAGCATGCCGGGGCAGACAGGGAATAGCCCCAGAGCATGCCGGGGCAGACAGTGAATAGCCCCAAGCTTGCCGGGGCAGACAGGGAATAGCCACAGAGCGTGCCGGGTCAGACAGGGAATAGCCCCAGACCCTTCCGGGGCAGACAGGGAATAGCCCCAAGCCTGCGGGGGAGACAGGGAATAGCCCCAAGCCTGCCGTGGCAGACAGGGAATAGCCCCAGAGCGTGCCGGGGCAGACAGGGAATAGCCCCAAGCTTGCCGTGGCAGACAGGGAATAGCCCCAGAGCGTGCCGGGGCAGACAGGGAATAGCCCCAGAGCGTGCCGGGGCAGACAGGGAATAGCCCTAGAGCGTGCCGGGGCAGACAGGGAATAGCCCCAGAGCCTGCCTGGGCAGACAGGGAATAGCCCCAAGCCTGCTGGGGCAGACAGGGAATTGCCCCAGAGACTGCCGGGGCAGACAGGGAATAGCCCCAAGTCTGCCGGGGCAGACAGGGAATAGCCCCAGAACCTTCCGGGGCAGACAGGGAATGGCCCCAAGCCTGCCGGGGCAGACAGGGAATAGCCCCAGAGCCTGCCGGGGCAGAAAGGTAATAGCCCCAAGCCTGCTGGGGCAGACAGGTAATAGCCCCAAGCCTGCCGGGGCAGATAGGTTATAGCCCCAGAGCCTTCCGGGGCAGACAGGGAATAGCCCCAAGCCTGGCTGGGCAGACAGGGATTAGCCCCAAGCCTGTCGGGGCAGACAGGGAATAGCCCCAGAGCATGCAGGGGCAGACAGGGAATAGCCCCAAGCTTGCCGGGGCAGACAGGGAATAGCCCCAGAGCATGCCGGGGCAGACAGGGAATAGCCCCAGAGCATGCTGGGGCAGACAGGGAATAGCCCCAAGCTTGCCGGGGCAGACAGGGAATAGCCCCAGAGCATGCCGGGGCAGACAGGGAATAGCCCCAAGCCTTCCGGGGCAGAGAGGGAATAGCCCCAAGCCTGCCGGGGCAGACAGGAAAAAGCCCCAGAGCCTGCCGTTGCAGACAGGGCACAGCCCCAGAGCTTGCCGGGGGAGACAAGGAATAGTCCCAGAGCTTGCCGGGGCAGAGAGGGAATAGCTCCAAGCCTGCCGGGGCAGACAGGGAATAGCCCCAAGCCTGCCTGGGCAGACAGGGAATGGCCCCAATCCTGCCGGGGCAGACAGGGAATAGCCCCAAGCCTGCCGGGGCAGACAGGGAATAGACCCAGAGCATGCCGGGGCAGACAGGGAATAGCCCCAGAGCATGCTGGGGCAGAAAGTGAATAGCCCCAATCTTGCCGGGGCAGACAGGGAATAGTCACAGAGCGTGCCGGGTCAGACAGGGAATAGCCCCAGACCCTTCCGGGGCAGACAGGGAATAGCCCCAAGCCTGCGGGGGAGACAGGGAATAGCCCCAAGCCTGCCGTGGCAGACAGGGAATAGCCCCAGAGCGTGCCGGGGCAGACAGGGAATAGCCCCAGAGCGTGCCGGGGCAGACAGGGAATAGCCCCAGAGCGTGCCTGGGCAGACAGGGAATAGCCCCAAGCTTGCCGGGGCAGACAGGGAATAGCCCCAGAGCATGCCAGGGGAAGACAGGGAATAGCCCCAGCGCGCGACGGGGCAGACAGGGAATAGCCCCAAGCTTGCCGGGGCAGACAGAGAATAGCCCCAGAGCATGCCGGGGCAGACAGAGAATAGCCCTAAGCTTGCCGGAGCAGACAGGGAATAGCTCCAGAGCATGCCGGGGCAGACAGGGAATAGCCCCAGCGCGTGCCGGGGCAGACAGGGAATAGCCCCAAGCTTGCTGGGGCAGACAGGGAATAGCCCCAGATCATGCCGGGGCAGACAGGGAATAGCCCCAGCGCGTGCCGGGGCAGACAGGGAAAAGCCCCAAGCCTGCCGGGGCAGACAGGGAATAGCCCCAGAGCCTGCCGGGGCAGAAAGGGAATAGCCCCAAGCCTGCTGGGGCAGACAGGTAATAGCCCCAAGCCTGCCGGGGCAGACAGGGAATAGCCCCAGAACCTTCCGGGGCAGACAGGGAATAGCCCCAAGCCTGATGGGGCAGACAGGGAATAGCCCCAAGCCTGTCGGGGGAGACTGGGAATAGCCCCAGAGCCTGCCGGGGCAGACATGGAAATAGCCCCAAGCCTGCCTGGCAGACAGGGAATAGCCCCAAGCCTGCCGGGGCAGACAGGGAATAGCCCCAGAGGATGCCGGGGAGAAAGGGAATAGCCCCAAGCCTGCGGGGGAGACAGGGAATAGCCCCAGAGCCTTCCAGGGCAGACAGGGAATAGCCCCAAACCTGGCGGGGCAGACAAGGAATAGCCCCAAGCCTGCCGGGGCAGACAGGGAATAGCCCCAGAGCCTGCCGGGACAGAGTGGGAATAGCCCCAGAGCATGCCGGGGCAGACAGGGAATGGCCCCAGAGCCTGCCAGGGCAGACAGGGAATAGCCCCAGAGCATGCCGGGGCAGACAGGGAATAGCCCCAAGCCTGACGGGGCAGACAGGGAATAGCCCCAAGCCTGCCGGGGCAGACAGGGAATAGCCCCAAGCCTGCCTGGGCAGACAGGGAATAGCCCCAGAGCCTGCCGAGGCAGACAGGGAATAGCCCCACGCCTGCCGGGGCAGACAGGTAATAGCCCCAAGCCTGCCGGGGCAGACAAGGAATAGTCCCAAGTCTGCCGGGGCAGACAGGGAATAGCCCCAGAGCCTTCCGGGGCAGACAGGGAATAGCCCCAAGCCTGCCGGGGCAGACAGGGAATAGCCCCAAGCCTGCCGGGGCAGACAGGGAATAGCCCCAGAACCTTCCGGGGCAGACAGGGAATAGCCCCAAGCCTGACGGGGCAGACAGGGAATAGCCCCAAGCCTGTCGAGGGAGACAGGGAATAGCCCCAGAGGCTGCCGGGGCAGACAGGGAAATAGCCCCAAGCCTGCCTGGCAGACAGGGAATAGCCCCAGATCCTGCCGGGGCAGAAAGGGAATAGCCCCAAGCCTGCCGGGGCAGACAGGTAATAGCTCCAGAGCATGCCGGGGCAGACAGGGAATAGCCCCAGAGCCTGCCGGGGCAGACAGGGAATAGCCCCAAGCCTGCTGGGGCAGACAGGGAATTGCCCCAGAGACTGCCGGGGCAGACAGGGAATAGCCCCAAGTTTGCCGAGGCAGACAGGGAATAGCCCCAGAACCTTCCGGGGCAGACAGGGAATAGCCCCAAGCCTGCCGGGGCAGACAGGGAATAGGCCCAGAGCCTGCCGGGGCAGAAAGGGAATAGCCCCAAGCTTGCTGGGGCAGACAGGTAATAGCCCCAAGCCTGCCGGGGCAGATAGGGAATAGACCCAGAGCCTTCCGGGGCAGACAGGGAATAGCCCCAAGCCTGGCGGGGCAGACAGGGAATAGCCCCAAGCCTGTCGGTGCAGACAGGGAATAGCCCCAGAGCATGCCGGGGCAGACAGGGAATAGCCCCAAGCTTGCGGGGCAGACAGGAAATAGCCCCAGAGCATGCCGGGGCAGACAGGGAATAGCCCCAGAGCATGCCGGGGCAGACAGGGAATAGCCCCAAGCTTGCCGGTGCAGACAGGGAATAGCCCCAGAGCATGCCGGGGCAGACAGGGAATAGCACCAGAGCCTGCCTGGGCAGACAGGGAATAGCCCCAAGCTTGCCGGGGCAGACAGGGAATAGCCCCAAGCCTGCTGGGGCAGACAGGGAATTGACCCAGAGACTGCCGAGGCAGACAGGGAATAGCCCCAAGTCTGCCGGGGCAGACAGGGAATAGCCCCAGAGCCTTCCGGGCAGACAGGGAATAGCCCCAAGCCTGGCGGGGCAGACAGGGAATAGCCCCAGAGCCTGCCGGGGCAGAAAGGGAATAGCCCCAAGCCTGCTGGGGCAGACAGGTAATAGCCCCAAGCCTGCCGGGGCAGACAGGGAATAGCCCCAGAACATTCCGGGGCAGACAGGGAATAGCCCAAGCCTGATGGGGCAGACAGGGAATAGCCCCAAGCCTGCCGGGGCAGACAGGGAATAGCCCCAGAGCCTGCCGAGGCAGACAGGGAATAGACCCAAACCTGCCGGTGCAGACAGGTAATAGCCCCATGCCTGCCGGGGCAGACAGGGAATAGCCCCAGAGCCTGCTGGGCAGACAGGGATTAGCCCCAGAGCATGCCGGGGCAGACAGAGAATAGCCCCAAGCCTGCCGCGGCAGACAGGGAATAGTCCCAAGCCTGCCGGGGCAGAAAGGTAATAGCACCAAGCCTGCCGGGGGAGACAGGGATTAGCCCCAGAGCATGCCAGGGCAGACAGGGAATAGCCCCAGAGCATGCTGGGGCAGACAGGGAATAGCCCCAGAGCATGCTGGGGCAGACAGGGAATAGCCCCAAGCCTGGCGGGGCAGACAGGGAATAACCCCAAGCCTGCCGGGGCAGACAGGGAATAGCCCCAGAGCATGCCGGGGCAGACAGGGAATAGACCCAGAGCATGCCGGGGCAGATAGGGAATAGCCCCAGGCCTGCCTGGGCAGACAGGGAATAGCCCCAAGCTTGCCGGGGCAGACAGGAAATAGCCCCAAGCCTGCTGGTGCAGACAGGGAATTGCCCCAGAGACTGCAGGGGCAGACAGGGAATAGCCCCAAGTCTGCCGGGGCAGACAGGGAATAGCCCCAGAACCTTCCGGGGCAGACAGGGAATAGCCCCAAGCCTGCCGGGGCAGACAGGGAATAGCCCCAGAGCCTGCCGGGGCAGTAAGGGAATAGCCCCAAGCCTGCTGGGGCAGACAGGTAATAGCCCCAAGCCTGCCGGTGCAGATAGGGAATAGCCCCAGAGCCTTCCGGGGCAGACAGGGAATAGCCCCAAGCCTGGCGGGGCAGACAGGGAATAGCCCCAAGCCTGTCGGGGCAGACAGGGAATACCCCAGTGCATGCAGGGGCAGACAGGGAATAACCCCAAGCTTGCCGGGGCAGACAGGGAATAGCCCCAGAGCATGGCGGGGCAGACAGGGAATAGCCCCAGAGCATGCTGGGGCAGACAGGGAATAGCCCCAAGCTTGCCGGGGCAGACAGGGAATAGCCCCAGAGCATGCCGGGGCAGACAGGGAATAGCCCCAAGCCTTCCGGGGCAGACAGGGAATAGCCCCAAGCCTGCCGGGGCAGACAGGGAGTAGCCCAAAGCCTGCCGGGGCAGAGAGGGAATAGCCCCAAGCCTGCCGGGGCAGACAGGTAATAGCCCCGGAACCTCCCGGGGCAGACAGTGAATATCACCAGAGCCTGCCGGGGCAGACAGGGAACAGCCCCAGAGCTTGCCGGGGGAGACAAGGAATAGCCCCAGAGCTTGCCGGGGCAGAGAGGGAATAGCCCCAAGCCTGCCGGGGCAGACAGGGAATAGCCCCAAGCCTGCCGGGGCAGACAGGGAATGGCCCCAATCCTGCCGGGGCAGACAGGGAATAGCCCCAAGCCTGCCGGGGCAGACAGGGAATAGCCCCAGAGCATGCCGGGCAGACAGGGAATAGCCCCAAGCTTGCCGGGGCAGACAGGGAATAGCCACAGAGCGTGCCGGGTCAGACAGGTAATAGCCCCAGTCCCTTCCGGGGCAGACAGGGAATAGCCCCAAGCCTGCGGGGGAGACAGGGAATAGCCCCAAGCCTGCCGTGGCAGACAGGGAATAGCCCCAGAGCGTGCCGGGGCAGACAGGGAATAGCCCCAAGCTTGCCGTGGCAGACAGGAAATAGCCCCAGAGCGTGCCGGGGCAGACAGGGAATAGCCCCAGAGCGTGCCGGGGCAGACAGGGAATAGCCCCAGAGCGTGCCGGGGCAGACAGGGAATAGCCCCAGAGCGTGCCGGGGCAGACAGGGAATAGCCCCAAGCTTGCCGGGGCAGACAGGGAATAGCCCCAGAGCATGCCGGGGGAAGACAGGGAATAGCCCCAGCGCGTGCCGGGGCAGACAGGGAATAGCCACAAGCTTGCCGGGGCAGACAGAGAATAGCCCCAGAGCATGCCGTGGCAGACAGGGAATAGCCCCAAGCTTGCCGGGGCAGACAGGGAATAGCCCCAGAGCATGCCGGGGCAGACAGGGAATAGCCCCAGCGCGTGCCGGGGCAGACAGGGAATAGCCCCAAGCTTGCCGGGGCAGACAGGGAATAGCCCCTGATCATGCCGGGGCAGACAGGGAATAGCCCCAGAGCGTGCCGGGCAGACATGGAATAGCCCCAAGCTCGCCGGGCCAGACAGGGAATAGCCCCAGAGCATGCCGGGGCAGAAAGGGAATAGCCCCAGAGCCTGCCTGGGCAGACAGGGAATAGCCCCAGCGCGTGCCGGGGCAGACAGGGAATAGCCCCAAGCCTGCCGGGGCAGACAGGAAATAGCCCCAGAGCCTGCCGGGGCAGAAAGGGAATAGCCCCAAGCCTGCTGGGGCAGACAGGGAATAGCCCTAGAGGATGCCGGGGAGACAGGGAATAGCCCCAAGCCTGCCGGGGAGACAGGGAATAGCCCCAGAGCCTGCCGGGACAGAGAGGGAATAGCCCCAGAGCATGCCGGGGCAGACAGGGAATGGCCCCAGAGCCTGCCAGGGCAGACAGGGAATAGCCCCAGAGCATGCCGGGGCAGACAGGGAATAGCCCCAAGCCTGACGGGGCAGACAGGGAATAGCCCCAAGCCTGCCGGAGCAGACAGGGAATAGCCCCAAGCCTGCCTGGGCAGATAGGGAATAGCCCCAGAGCCTGCCGAGGCAGACAGGGAATAGCCCCACGCCTGCCGGGGCAGACAGGTAATAGCCCCAAGCCTGCCGGGGCAGACAAGGAATAGCCCCAAGTCTGCCGGGGCAGACAGGGAATAGCCCCAGAGCCTTCCGGGGCAGACAGGGAATAGCCCCAAGTCTGCCGGGGCAGACAGGGAATAGCCCCAGAGCCTGCCGGGGCAGAAAGGGAATAGCCCCAAGCCTGCTGGGGCAGACAGGTAATAGCCCCAAGCCTGCCGGGGCAGACAGGGAATAGCCCCAGAACCTTCCAGGGCAGACAGGGAATAGCCCCAAGCCTGACGGGGCAGACAGGGAATAGCCCCAAGCCTGTCGGGGGAGACAGGGAATAGCCCCAGAGGCTGCCGGAGCAGACAGGGAAATAGCCCCAAGCCTGCCTGGCAGACAGGGAATAGCCCCAGATCCTGCCGGGGCAGACAGGGAATAGCCCCAAGCCTGACGGGGCAGACAGGGAATAGCCCCAAGCCTGTCGGGGGAGACAGGGAATAGCCCCAGAGGCTGCCGGGGCAGACAGGGAAATAGCCCCAAGCCTGCCTGGCAGACAGGGAATAGCCCCAGATCCTGCCGGGGCAGACAGGGAATAGCCCCAAGCCTGCCGGGGCAGACAGGAAATAGCTCCAGAGCATGCCGGGGCAGACAGGGAATAGCCCCAGAGCCTGCCGGGGCAGACAGGGAATAGCCCCAAGCCTGCTGGGGCAGACAGGGAATTGCCCCAGAGACTGCCGGGGCAGACAGGGAATAGCCCCAAGTTTGCCGAGGCAGACAGGGAATAGCCCCAGAACCTTCCGGGGCAGACAGGGAATAGCCCCAAGCCTGCCGGGGCAGACAGGGAATAGCCCCAGAGCCTGCCGGGGCAGAAAGGGAATAGCCCCAAGCTTGCTGGGGCAGACAGGTAATAGCCCCAAGCCTGCCGGGGCAGATAGGGAATAGACCCAGAGCCTTCCGGGGCAGACAGGGAATAGCCCCAAGCCTGGCGGGGCAGACAGGGAATAGCCCCAAGCCTGTCGGTGCAGACAGGGAATAGCCCCAGAGCATGCCGGGGCAGACAGGGAATAGCCCCAAGCTTGCGGGGCAGACAGGAAATAGCCCCAGAGCATGCCGGGGCAGACAGGGAATAGCCCCAGAGCATGCCGGGGCAGACAGGGAATAGCCCCAAGCTTGCCGTGCAGACAGGGAATAGCCCCAGAGCATGCCGGGGCAGACAGGGAATAGCACCAGAGCCTGCCTGGGCAGACAGGGAATAGCCCCAAGCTTGCCGGGGCAGACAGGGAATAGCCCCAAGCCTGCTGGGGCAGACAGGGAATTGCCCCAGAGACTGCCGGGGCAGACAGGGAATAGCCCCAAGTCTGCTGGGGCAGAAAGGGAATAGCCCCAGAACCTTCCGGGGCAGACAGGGAATAGCCCCAGAGCATGCTGGGGCAGACAGGGAATAGCCCCAGAGCATGCTGGGGCAGACAGGGAATAGCCCCAAGCCTGGCGGGGCAGACAGGGAATAGCCCCAAGCCTGCCGGGGCAGACAGGGAATAGCCCCAGAGCATGCCGGGGCAGACAGGGAATAGACCCAGAGCATGCCGGGGCAGATAGGGAATAGCCCCAGGCCTGCCTGGGCAGACAGGGAATAGCCCCAAGCTTGCCGGGGCAGACAGGAAATAGCCCCAAGCCTGCTGGTGCAGACAGGGAATTGCCCCAGAGACTGCAGGGGCAGACAGGGAATAGCCCCAAGTCTGCCGGGGCAGACAGGGAATAGCCCCAGAACCTTCCGGGGCAGACAGGGAATAGCCCCAAGCCTGCCGGGGCAGACAGGGAATAGCCCCAGAGCCTGCCGGGGCAGTAAGGGAATAGCCCCAAGCCTGCTGGGGCAGACAGGTAATAGCCCCAAGCCTGCCGGTGCAGATAGGGAATAGCCCCAGAGCCTTCCGGGGCAGACAGGGAATAGCCCCAAGCCTGGCGGGGCAGACAGGGAATAGCCCCAAGCCTGTCGGGGCAGACAGGGAATACCCCAGTGCATGCAGGGGCAGACAGGGAATAACCCCAAGCTTGCCGGGGCAGACAGGGAATAGCCCCAGAGCATGGCGGGGCAGACAGGGAATAGCCCCAGAGCATGCTGGGGCAGACAGGGAATAGCCCCAAGCTTGCCGGGGCAGACAGGGAATAGCCCCAGAGCATGCCGGGGCAGACAGGGAATAGCCCCAAGCCTTCCGGGGCAGACAGGGAATAGCCCCAAGCCTGCCGGGGCAGACAGGGAGTAGCCCAAAGCCTGCCGGGGCAGAGAGGGAATAGCCCCAAGCCTGCCGGGGCAGACAGGTAATAGCCCCGGAACCTCCCGGGGCAGACAGTGAATATCACCAGAGCATGCCGGGCAGACAGGGAATAGCCCCAAGCTTGCCGGGGCAGACAGGGAATAGCCACAGAGCGTGCCGGGTCAGACAGGTAATAGCCCCAGTCCCTTCCGGGGCAGACAGGGAATAGCCCCAAGCCTGCGGGGGAGACAGGGAATAGCCCCAAGCCTGCCGTGGCAGACAGGGAATAGCCCCAGAGCGTGCCGGGGCAGACAGGGAATAGCCCCAAGCTTGCCGTGGCAGACAGGGAATAGCCCCAGAGCGTGCCGGGGCAGACAGGGAATAGCCCCAGAGCGTGCCGGGGCAGACAGGGAATAGCCCCAGAGCGTGCCGGGGCAGACAGGGAATAGCCCCAGAGCGTGCCGGGGCAGACAGGGAATAGCCCCAAGCTTGCCGGGGCAGACAGGGAATAGCCCCAGAGCATGCCGGGGGAAGACAGGGAATAGCCCCAGCGCGTGCCGGGGCAGACAGGGAATAGCCACAAGCTTGCCTGGGCAGACAGAGAATAGCCCCAGAGCATGCCGTGGCAGACAGGGAATAGCCCCAAGCTTGCCGGGGCAGACAGGGAATAGCCCCAGAGCATGCCGGGGCAGACAGGGAATAGCCCCAGCGCGTGCCGGGGCAGACAGGGAATAGCCCCAAGCTTGCCGGGGCAGACAGGGAATAGCCCCAGATCATGCCGGGGCAGACAGGGAATAGCCCCAGAGCGTGCCGGGCAGACATGGAATAGCCCCAAGCTCGCCGGGCCAGACAGGGAATAGCCCCAGAGCATGCCGGGGCAGAAAGGGAATAGCCCCAGAGCCTGCCTGGGCAGACAGGGAATAGCCCCAAGCCTGCCGGGGCAGACAGGGAATAGCCCCAGAGCCTGCCGGGGCAGAAAGGGAATAGCCCCAAGCCTGCTGGGGCAGACAGGTAATAGCCCCAAGCCTGCCGGGGCAGACAGGGAATAGCCCCAGAACCTTCCGGGGCAGACAGGGAATAGCCCCAAGCCTGATGGGGCAGACAGGGAATAGCCCCAAGCCTGTCGGGGGAGACTGGGAATAGCCCCAGAGCCTGCCGGGGCAGACATGGAAATAGCCCCAAGCCTGCCTGGCAGACAGGGAATAGCCCCAAGCCTGCCGGGGCAGACAGGGAATAGCCCTAGAGGATGCCGGGGAGACAGGGAATAGCCCCAAACCTGCCGGGGAGACAGGGAATAGCCCCAGAGCCTTCCAGGGCAGACAGGGAATAGCCCCAAGCCTGGCGGGGCAGACAAGGAATAGCCCCAAGCCTGCCGGGGCAGACAGGGAATAGCCCCAGAGCCTGCCGGGACAGAGAGGGAATAGCCCCAGAGCATGCCGGGGCAGACAGGGAATGGCCCCAGAGCCTGCCAGGGCAGACAGGGAATAGCCCCAGAGCATGCCGGGGCAGACAGGGAATAGCCCCAAGCCTGACGGGGCAGACAGGGAATAGCCCCAAGCCTGCCGGAGCAGACAGGGAATAGCCCCAAGCCTGCCTGGGCAGATAGGGAATAGCCCCAGAGCCTGCCGAGGCAGACAGGGAATAGCCCCACGCCTGCCGGGGCAGACAGGTAATAGCCCCAAGCCTGCCGGGGCAGACAAGGAATAGCCCCAAGTCTGCCGGGGCAGACAGGGAATAGCCCCAGAGCCTTCCGGGGCAGACAGGGAATAGCCCCAAGTCTGCCGGGGCAGACAGGGAATAGCCCCAGAGCCTGCCGGGGCAGAAAGGGAATAGCCCCAAGCCTGCTGGGGCAGACAGGTAATAGCCCCAAGCCTGCCGGGGCAGACAGGGAATAGCCCCAGAACCTTCCAGGGCAGACAGGGAATAGCCCCAAGCCTGACGGGGCAGACAGGGAATAGCCCCAAGCCTGTCGGGGGAGACAGGGAATAGCCCCAGAGGCTGCCGGGGCAGACAGGGAAATAGCCCCAAGCCTGCCTGGCAGACAGGGAATAGCCCCAGATCCTGCCGGGGCAGACAGGGAATAGCCCCAAGCCTGCCGGGGCAGACAGGTAATAGCTCCAGAGCATGCCGGGGCAGACAGGGAATAGCCCCAGAGCCTGCCGGGGCAGACAGGGAATAGCCCCAAGCCTGCTGGGGCAGACAGGGAATTGCCCCAGAGACTGCCGGGGCAGACAGGGAATAGCCCCAAGTCTGCCGGGGCAGAAAGGGAATAGCCCCAGAACCTTCCGGGGCAGACAGGGAATAGCCCCAAGCCTGCCGGGGCAGACAGGGAATAGCCCCAGAGCCTGCCGGGGCAGAAAGGGAATAGCCCCAAGCTTGCTGGGGCAGACAGGTAATAGCCCCAAGCCTGCCGGGGCAGATAGGGAATAGACCCAGAGCCTTCCGGGGCTGACAGGGAATAGCCCCAAGCCTGGCGGGGCAGACAGGGAATAGCCCCAAGCCTGTCGGGGCAGACAGGGAATAGCCCCAGAGCATGCCGGGGCAGACAGGGAATAGCCCCAAGCTTGCGGGGCAGACAGGAAATAGCCCCAGAGCATGCCGGGGCAGACAGGGAATAGCCCCAGAGCATGCCGGGGCAGACAGGGAATAGCCCCAAGCTTGCCGGTGCAGACAGGGAATAGCCCCAGAGCATGCCGGGGCAGACAGGGAATAGCCCCAGAGCCTGCCTGGGCAGACAGGGAATAGCCCCAAGCTTGCCGGGGCAGACAGGGAATAGCCCCAAGCCTGCTTGGGCAGACAGGGAATTGACCCAGAGACTGCCGAGGCAGACAGGGAATAGCCCCAAGTCTGCCGGGGCAGACAGGGAATAGCCCCAGAGCCTTCCGGGCAGACAGGGAATAGCCCCAGGCCTGCCGGGGCAGACAGGGAATAGCCCCAGAGCCTGCCGGGGCAGAAAGGGAATAGCCCCAAGCCTGCTGGGGCAGAAAGGTAATAGCCCCAAGCCTGCCGGGGCAGACAGGGAATAGCCCCAGAACCTTCCGGGGCAGACAGGGAATAGCCCCAAGCCTGATGGGGCAGACAGGGAATAGCTCCAATCCTGCCGGGGCAGACAGGGAATAGCGCCAGAGCCTGCCGGGGCAGAAAGGGAATAGCTCTAGAGCATGCCGGGGCAGACAGGGATTAGCCCCAAGCCTGCCGGGGCAGACATGGAATAGCCCCAAGCCTGCCGGGGCAGACAGGGAATAGCCCCAGAGCCTGCCGAGGCAGACAGGGAATAGACCCAAACCTGCCGGTGCAGACAGGTAATAGCCCCATGCCTGCCGGGGCAGACAGGGAATAGCCCCAGAGCCTGCTGGGCAGACAGGGATTAGCCCCAGAGCATGCCGGGGCAGACAGAGAATAGCCCCAAGCCTGCCGCGGCAGACAGGGAATAGTCCCAAGCCTGCCGGGGCAGACAGGTAATAGCACCAAGCCTGTCGGGGCAGACAGGGATTAGCCCCAGAGCATGCCAGGGCAGACAGGGAGTAGCCCCAGAGCATGCTGGGGCAGACAGGGAATAGCCCCAAGCCTGGCGGGGCAGACAGGGAACAGCCCCAAGCCTGCCGGGGCAGACAGGGAATAGCCCCAGAGCATGCCGGGGCAGACAGGGAATAGACCCAGAGCATGCCGGGGCAGATAGGGAGTAGCCCCAGGCCTGCCGGGGCAGACAGGGAATAGCCCAAAGCCTGCCGGGGTAGACAGGGAATAGCCCCAGCGCCTGCCGAGGCAGACAGGGAATAGACCCAGCGCGTGCCGGGGCAGACAGGGAATAGCCCCAAGCTTGCCGGGGCAGACAGGGAATAGCCCCAGATCATGCCGGGGCAGACAGGGAATAGCCCCAGCGCGTGCCGGGGCAGACATGGAATAGCCCCAAGCCTGCCGGGGCAGACAGGGAATGGCCCCAATCCTGCCGGGGCAGACAGGGAATAGCCCCAAGCCTGCCGGGGCAGACAGGGAATAGCCCCAGAGCATGCCGGGCAGACAGGGAATAGCCCCAGAGCATGCCGGTGCAGAAAGTGAATAGCCCCAAGCTTGCCGGGGCAGACAGGGAATAGCCACAGAGCGTGCCGGGTCAGACAGGTAATAGCCCCAGACCCTTCCGGGGCAGACAGGGAATAGCCCCAAGCCTGCGGGGGAGACAGGGAATAGCCCCAAGCCTGCCGTGGCAGACAGGGAATAGCCCCAGAGCGTGCCGGGGCAGACAGGGAATAGCCCCAAGCTTGCCGTGGCAGACAGGGAATAGCCCCAGAGCGTGCCGGGGCAGACAGGGAATAGCCCCAGAGCGTGCCGGGGCAGACAGAGAATAGCCCCAGAGCGTGCCGGGGCAGACAGGGAATAGCCCCAGAGCGTGCCGGGGCAGACAGGGAATAGCCCCAAGCTTGCCGGGGCAGACAGGGAATAGCCCCAGAGCATGCCGGGGGAAGACAGGGAATAGCCCCAGCGCGTGCCGGGGCAGACAGGGAATAGCCACAAGCTTGCCGGGGCAGACAGAGAATAGCCCCAGAGCATGCCGGGGCAGACAGGGAATAGCCCCAAGCTTGCCGGGGCAGACAGGGAATAGCCCCAGAGCATGCCGGGGCAGACAGGGAATAGACCCAGCGCGTGCCGGGGCAGACAGGGAATAGCCCCAAGTTTGCCGGGGCAGACAGGGAATAGCCCCAGATCATGCCGGGGCAGACAGGGAATAGCCCCAGCGCGTGCCGGGGCAGACATGGAATAGCCCCAAGCTCGCCGGGCTAGACAGGGAATAGCCCCAGAGCATGCCGGGGCAGACAGGGAATAGCCCCAGAGCCTGCCTGGGCAGACAGGGAATAGCCCCAAGCTTGCCGGGGCAGACAGGAAATAGCCCCAAGCCTGCTGGTGCAGACAGGGAATTGCCCCAGAGACTGCCTGGGCAGACAGGGAATAGCCCCAAGTCTGCCGGGTCAGACAGGGAATAGCCCCAGAACCTTCCGGGGCAGACAGGGAATAGCACCAAGCCTGCCGGGGCAGACAGGGAATAGCCCCAGAGCCTGCCGGGGCAGAAAGGGAATAGCCCCAAGCCTGCTGGGGCAGACAGGTAATAGCCCCATGCCTTCCGGGGCAGATAGGGAATAGCCCCAAGCCTGGCGGGGCAGACAGGGAATAGCCCCAAGCCTGTCGGGGCAGACAGGGAATGCCCCAGAGCATGCAGGGGCAGACAGGGAATAGCCCCAAGCTTGCCGGGGCAGACAGGGAATAGCCCCAGAGCATGCCGGGGCAGACAGGGAATAGCCCCAGAGCATGCCGGGGCAGACAGGGAATAGCCCCAAGCTTGCCGGGGCAGACAGGGAATAGCCCCAGAGCATGCCGGGGAGACAGGGAATAGCCCCAGCGCGTGCCGGGGCAGACAGGGAATAGCCCCAAGCTTGCCGGGGCAGAAAGGGAATAGCCCCAGAGCATGCCGGGGCAGACACGGAATAGCCCCAGAGCCTGCCTGGGCAAACAGGGAATAGCCCCAAGCTTGCCGGGGCAGACAGGGAATAGCCCCAAGCCTGTCGGGGGAGACAGGGAATAGCCCCAGAGCCTTCCGGGGCAGACAGGGAATAGCCCAAAGCCTGCCGGGGCAGACAGGGAATAGCCCCAGCGCCTTCCGGGGCAGAAAGAGAATAGCCTCAAGCCTGCTGGGGCAGACAGGTAATAGCCCCAAGCCTGCCGGGGCAGACAGGGAATAGCCCCAGAACCTTCCGGGGCAGACAGGGAATGGCCCCAAGCTTGCCGGGGTAGACAGGGAATAGCCCCAGCGCCTGCCGAGGCAGACAGGGAATAGCCCCAAGCCTGCCGGGGCAGGCAGGTAATAGCCCCAAGCCTGCTGGGGCAGACAGGGAATAGGCCCAGAGCCTGCCGGGGCAGACAGGGAATAGCCCCAGAGCCTTCCGGGGGAGACAGGGAATAGCCCCAAGCCTGCCGGGGCAGACAGGGAATAGCCCCAGAGCCTGCCGGGGCAGAAAGGGAATAGCCCCAAGCCTGCTGGGGCAGACAGGTAATAGCCCCAAGCCTGCCGGGGCAGACAGGGAATAGCCCCAGAACCTTCCGGGGCAGACAGGGAATAGCCCCAAGCCTGACGGGGCAGACAGGGAATAGCCCCAATCCTGTCGGGGGAGACAGGGAATAGCCCCAGAGCCTGCCGGGGCAGACAGGGAAATAGCCCCAAGCCTGCCTGGCAGACAGGGAATAGCCCCAGATCCTGCCGGGGCAGACAGGGAATAGCCCCAAGCCTGCCGGGGCAGACAGGTAATAGCTCCAGAGCATGCCGGGGCAGACAGGGAATAGCCCCAGAGCCTGCCGGGGCAGACAGGGAATAGCCCCAAGCCTGCCGGGGCAGACAGGGAATAGCCCCAGAGCCTGCCGGGGCAGAAAGGGAATAGCCCCAAGCTTGCTGGGGCAGACAGGTAATAGCCCCAAGCCTGCCGGGGCAGATAGGGAATAGACCCAGAGCCTTCCGGGGCAGACAGGGAATAGCCCCAAGCCTGACGGGGCAGACAGGGAATAGCCCCAAGCCTGTCGGGGGAGACAGGGAATAGCCCCAGAGGCTGCCGGGGCAGACAGGGAAATAGCCCCAAGCCTGCCTGGCAGACAGGGAATAGCCCCAGATCCTGCCGGGGCAGACAGGGAATAGCCCCAAGCCTGCCGGGGCAGACAGGTAATAGCTCCAGAGCATGCCGGGGCAGACAGGGAATAGCCCCAGAGCCTGCCGGGGCAGACAGGGAATAGCCCCAAGCCTGCTGGGGCAGACAGGGAATTGCCCCAGAGACTGCCGGGGCAGACAGGGAATAGCCCCAAGTCTGCCGGGGCAGAAAGGGAATAGCCCCAGAACCTTCCGGGGCAGACAGGGAATAGCCCCAAGCCTGCCGGGGCAGACAGGGAATAGCCCCAGAGCCTGCCGGGGCAGAAAGGGAATAGCCCCAAGCTTGCTGGGGCAGACAGGTAATAGCCCCAAGCCTGCCGGGGCAGATAGGGAATAGACCCAGAGCCTTCCGGGGCTGACAGGGAATAGCCCCAAGCCTGGCGGGGCAGACAGGGAATAGCCCCAAGCCTGTCGGGGCAGACAGGGAATAGCCCCAGAGCATGCCGGGGCAGACAGGGAATAGCCCCAAGCTTGCGGGGCAGACAGGAAATAGCCCCAGAGCATGCCGGGGCAGACAGGGAATAGCCCCAGAGCATGCCGGGGCAGACAGGGAATAGCCCCAAGCTTGCCGGTGCAGACAGGGAATAGCCCCAGAGCATGCCGGGGCAGACAGGGAATAGCCACAGAGCCTGCCTGGGCAGACAGAGAATAGCCCCAAGCTTGCCGGGGCAGACAGGGAATAGCCCCAAGCCTGCTTGGGCAGACAGGGAATTGACCCAGAGACTGCCGAGGCAGACAGGGAATAGCCCCAAGTCTGCCGGGGCAGACAGGGAATAGCCCCAGAGCCTTCCGGGCAGACAGGGAATAGCCCCAAGCCTGCCGGGGCAGACAGGGAATAGCCCCAGAGCCTGCCGGGGCAGAAAGGGAATAGGCCCAAGCCTGCTGGGGCAGAAAGGTAATAGCCCCAAGCCTGCCGGGGCAGACAGGGAATAGCCCCAGAACCTTCCGGGGCAGACAGGGAATAGCCCCAAGCCTGATGGGGCAGACAGGGAATAGCTCCAATCCTGCCGGGGCAGACAGGGAATAGCGCCAGAGCCTGCCGGGGCAGAAAGGGAATAGCTCTAGAGCATGCCGGGGCAGACAGGGATTAGCCCCAAGCCTGCCGGGGCAGACATGGAATAGCCCCAAGCCTGCCGGGGCAGACAGGGAATAGCCCCAGAGCCTGCCGAGGCAGACAGGGAATAGACCCAAACCTGCCGGTGCAGACAGGTAATAGCCCCATGCCTGCCGGGGCAGACAGGGAATAGCCCCAGAGCCTGCTGGGCAGACAGGGATTAGCCCCAGAGCATGCCGGGGCAGACAGAGAATAGCCCCAAGCCTGCCGCGGCAGACAGGGAATAGTCCCAAGCCTGCCGGGGCAGACAGGTAATAGCACCAAGCCTGTCGGGGCAGACAGGGATTAGCCCCAGAGCATGCCAGGGCAGACAGGGAGTAGCCCCAGAGCATGCTGGGGCAGACAGGGAATAGCCCCAAGCCTGGCGGGGCAGACAGGGAACAGCCCCAAGCCTGCCGGGGCAGACAGGGAATAGCCCCAGAGCATGCCGGGGCAGACAGGGAATAGACCCAGAGCATGCGGGGCAGATAGGGAGTAGCCCCAGGCCTGCCGGGGCAGACAGGGAATAGCCCAAAGCCTGCCGGGGTAGACAGGGAATAGCCCCAGCGCCTGCCGAGGCAGACAGGGAATAGACCCAGCGCGTGCCGGGGCAGACAGGGAATAGCCCCAAGCTTGCCGGGGCAGACAGGGAATAGCCCCAGATCATGCCGGGGCAGACAGGGAATAGCCCCAGCGCGTGCCGGGGCAGACATGGAATAGCCCCAAGCCTGCCGGGGCAGACAGGGAATGGCCCCAATCCTGCCGGGGCAGACAGGGAATAGCCCCAAGCCTGCCGGGGCAGACAGGGAATAGCCCCAGAGCATGCCGGGCAGACAGGGAATAGCCCCAGAGCATGCCGGTGCAGAAAGTGAATAGCCCCAAGCTTGCCGGGGCAGACAGGGAATAGCCACAGAGCGTGCCGGGTCAGACAGGTAATAGCCCCAGACCCTTCCGGGGCAGACAGGGAATAGCCCCAAGCCTGCGGGGGAGACAGGGAATAGCCCCAAGCCTGCCGTGGCAGACAGGGAATAGCCCCAGAGCGTGCCGGGGCAGACAGGGAATAGCCCCAAGCTTGCCGTGGCAGACAGGGAATAGCCCCAGAGCGTGCCGGGGCAGACAGGGAATAGCCCCAGAGCGTGCCGGGGCAGACAGAGAATAGCCCCAGAGCGTGCCGGGGCAGACAGGGAATAGCCCCAGAGCGTGCCGGGGCAGACAGGGAATAGCCCCAAGCTTGCCGGGGCAGACAGGGAATAGCCCCAGAGCATGCCGGGGGAAGACAGGGAATAGCCCCAGCGCGTGCCGGGGCAGACAGGGAATAGCCACAAGCTTGCCGGGGCAGACAGAGAATAGCCCCAGAGCATGCCGGGGCAGACAGGGAATAGCCCCAAGCTTGCCGGGGCAGACAGGGAATAGCCCCAGAGCATGCCGGGGAAGACAGGGAATAGACCCAGCGCGTGCCGGGGCAGACAGGGAATAGCCCCAAGTTTGCAGGGGCAGACAGGGAATAGCCCCAGATCATGCCGGGGCAGACAGGGAATAGCCCCAGCGCGTGCCGGGGCAGACATGGAATAGCCCCAAGCTCGCCGGGCCAGACAGGGAATAGCCCCAGAGCATGCCGGGGCAGACAGGGAATAGCCCCAGAGCCTGCCTGGGCAGACAGGGAATAGCCCCAAGCTTGCCGGGGCAGACAGGAAATAGCCCCAAGCCTGCTGGTGCAGACAGGGAATTGCCCCAGAGACTGCCTGGGCAGACAGGGAATAGCCCCAAGTCTGCCGGGTCAGACAGGGAATAGCCCCAGAACCTTCCGGGGCAGACAGGGAATAGCACCAAGCCTGCCGGGGCAGACAGGGAATAGCCCCAGAGCCTGCCGGGGCAGAAAGGGAATAGCCCCAAGCCTGCTGGGGCAGACAGGTAATAGCCCCATGCCTTCCGGGGCAGATAGGGAATAGCCCCAGAGCCTTCCGGGGCAGACAGGGAATAGCCCCAAGCCTGGCGGGGCAGACAGGGAATAGCCCCAAGCCTGTCGGGGCAGACAGGGAATGCCCCAGAGCATGCAGGGGCAGACAGGGAATAGCCCCAAGCTTGCCGGGGCAGACAGGGAATAGCCCCAGAGCATGCCGGGGCAGACAGGGAATAGCCCCAGAGCATGCCGGGGCAGACAGGGAATAGCCCCAAGCTTGCCGGGGCAGACAGGGAATAGCCCCAGAGCATGCCGGGGAGACAGGGAATAGCCCCAGCGCGTGCCGGGGCAGACAGGGAATAGCCCCAAGCTTGCCGGGGCAGAAAGGGAATAGCCCCAGAGCATGCCGGGGCAGACACGGAATAGCCCCAGAGCCTGCCTGGGCAAACAGGGAATAGCCCCAAGCTTGCCGGGGCAGACAGGGAATAGCCCCAAGCCTGTCGGGGGAGACAGGGAATAGCCCCAGAGCCTTCCGGGGCAGACAGGGAATAGCCCAAATCCTGCCGGGGCAGACAGGGAATAGCCCCAGAGCCTGCCGGGGCAGAAAGAGAATAGCCCCAAGCCTGCTGGGGCAGACAGGTAATAGCCCCAAGCCTGCCGGGGCAGACAGGGAATAGCCCCAGAACCTTCCGGGGCAGACAGGGAATGGCCCCAAGCTTGCCGGGGTAGACAGGGAATAGCCCCAGCGCCTGCCGAGGCAGACAGGGAATAGCCCCAAGCCTGCCGGGGCAGGCAGGTAATAGCCCCAAGCCTGCTGGGGCAGACAGGGAATAGGCCCAGAGCCTGCCGGGGCAGACAGGGAATAGCCCCAGAGCCTTCCGGGGGAGACAGGGAATAGCCCCAAGCCTGCCGGGGCAGACAGGGAATAGCCCCAGAGCCTGCCGGGGCAGAAAGGGAATAGCCCAAGCCTGCTGGGGCAGACAGGTAATAGCCCCAAGCCTGCCGGGGCAGACAGGGAATAGCCCCAGAACCTTCCGGGGCAGACAGGGAATAGCCCCAAGCCTGACGGGGCAGACAGGGAATAGCCCCAATTCTGTCGGGGGAGACAGGGAATAGCCCCAGAGCCTGCCGGGGCAGACAGGGAAATAGCCCCAAGCCTGCCTGGCAGACAGGGAATAGCCCCAGATCCTGCCGGGGCAGACAGGGAATAGCCCCAAGCCTGCCGGGGCAGACAGGTAATAGCTCCAGAGCATGCCGGGGCAGACAGGGAATAGCCCCAGAGCCTGCCGGGGCAGACAGGGAATAGCCCCAAGCCTGCTGGGGCAGACAGGGAATTGCCCCAGAGACTGCCGGGGCAGACAGGGAATAGCCCCAAGTCTGCCGGGGCAGACAGGGAATAGCCCCAGAACCTTCCGGGGCAGACAGGGAATAGCCCCAAGCCTGCCGGGGCAGACAGGGAATAGCCCCAGAGCCTGCCGGGGCAGAAAGGGAATAGCCCCAAGCTTGCTGGGGCAGACAGGTAATAGCCCCAAGCCTGCCGGGGCAGATAGGGAATAGACCCAGAGCCTTCCGGGGCAGACAGGGAATAGCCCCAAGCCTGGCGGGGCAGACAGGGAATAGCCCCAAGCCTGTCGGGGCAGACAGGGAATAGCCCCAGAGCATGCCGGGGCAGACAGGGAATAGCCCCAAGCTTGCGGGGCAGACAGGAAATAGCCCCAGAGCATGCCGGGGCAGACAGGGAATAGCCCCAGAGCATGCCGGGGCAGACAGGGAATAGCCCCAAGCTTGCCGGGGCAGACAGGGAATAGCCCCAGAGCATGCCGGGGCAGACAGGGAATAGCCCCAGAGCCTGCATGGGCAGACAGGGAATAGCCCCAAGCTTGCCGGGGCAGACAGGGAATAGCCCCAAGCCTGCTGGGGCAGACAGGGAATTGACCCAGAGACTGCCGAGGCAGACAGGGAATAGCCCCAAGTCTGCCGGGGCAGACAGGGAATAGCCCCAGAGCCTTCCGGGCAGACAGGGAATAGCCCCAAGCCTGCCGGGGCAGACAGGGAATAGCCCCAGAGCCTGCCGGGGCAGAAAGGGAGTAGCCCCAAGCCTGCGGGGGCAGACAGGTAATAGCCCCAAGCCTGCCGGGGCAGACAGGGAATAGCCCCAGAACCTTCCGGGGCAGACAGGGAATAGCCCCAATCCTGATGGGTCAGACAGGGAATAGCTCCAATCCTGCCGGGGCAGACAGGGAATAGCGCCAGAGCCTGCCGGGGCAGAAAGGGAATAGCCCTAGAGCACGCCGGGGCAGACAGGGATTAGCCCCAAGCCTACCGGGGCAGACATGGAATAGCCCCAAGCCTGCCGGGGCAGACAGGGAATAGCCCCAGAGCCTGCCGAGGCAGACAGGGAATAGACCCAAACCTGCCGGGGCAGACAGGGAATAGCCCCAGAGCCTGCTGGGCAGACAGGGATTAGCCCCAGAGCATGCCGGGGCAGACAGAGAATAGCCCCAAGCCTGCCGGGGCAGGCAGGTAATAGCCCCAAGCCTGCCGGGGCAGACAGGGAATAGGCCCAGAGCCTGCCGGGGCAGACAGGGAATAGCCCCAGAGCATGCCGCGGCAGACAGGGAATAGCCCCAAGCCTGCCGGGGCAGACAGGTAATAGCCCCAAGCCTGCCGGGGCAGACAGGGAATAGCCCCAGAGCATGCCAGGGCAGACAGGGAATAGCCCCAGAGCATGCTGGGGCAGACAGGGAATAGCCCCAAGCCTGCCGGGGCAGACAGGTAATAGCCCCAAGCCTGCCGGGGCAGACAGGGAATAGCCCCAGAGCATGCCGGGGCAGACAGGGAATAGACCCAGAGCATGCCGGGGCAGATAGGGAATAGCCCCAAGCCTGCCGGGGCAGACAGGGAATAGCCCCAAGCCTGCCGGGGCAGACAGGGAATGGCCCCAATCCTGCCGGGGCAGACAGGGAATAGCCCCAAGCCTGCCGGGGCAGACAGGGAATAGCCCCAGAGCATGCCGGGCAGACAGGGAATAGCCCCAAGCTTGCCGGGGCAGACAGGGAATAGCCACAGAGCGTGCCGGGTCAGACAGGTAATAGCCCCAGTCCCTTCCGGGGCAGACAGGGAATAGCCCCAAGCCTGCGGGGGAGACAGGGAATAGCCCCAAGCCTGCCGTGGCAGACAGGGAATAGCCCCAGAGCGTGCCGGGGCAGACAGGGAATAGCCCCAAGCTTGCCGTGGCAGACAGGGAATAGCCCCAGAGCGTGCCGGGGCAGACAGGGAATAGCCCCAGAGCGTGCCGGGGCAGACAGGGAATAGCCCCAGAGCGTGCCGGGGCAGACAGGGAATAGCCCCAGAGCGTGCCGGGGCAGACAGGGAATAGCCCCAAGCTTGCCGGGGCAGACAGGGAATAGCCCCAGAGCATGCCGGGGGAAGACAGGGAATAGCCCCAGCGCGTGCCGGGGCAGACAGGGAATAGCCACAAGCTTGCCGGGGCAGACAGAGAATAGCCCCAGAGCATGCCGTGGCAGACAGGGAATAGCCCCAAGCTTGCCGGGGCAGACAGGGAATAGCCCCAGAGCATGCCGGGGCAGACAGGGAATAGCCCCAGCGCGTGCCGGGGCAGACAGGGAATAGCCCCAAGCTTGCCGGGGCAGACAGGGAATAGCCCCAGATCATGCCGGGGCAGACAGGGAATAGCCCCAGAGCGTGCCGGGCAGACATGGAATAGCCCCAAGCTCGCCGGGCCAGACAGGGAATAGCCCCAGAGCATGCCGGGGCAGAAAGGGAATAGCCCCAGAGCCTGCCTGGGCAGACAGGGAATAGCCCCAGCGCGTGCCGGGGCAGACAGGGAATAGCCCCAAGCCTGCCGGGGCAGACAGGAAATAGCCCCAGAGCCTGCCGGGGCAGAAAGGGAATAGCCCCAAGCCTGCTGGGGCAGACAGGGAATAGCCCTAGAGGATGCCGGGGAGACAGGGAATAGCCCCAAGCCTGCCGGGGAGACAGGGAATAGCCCCAGAGCCTGCCGGGACAGAGAGGGAATAGCCCCAGAGCATGCCGGGGCAGACAGGGAATGGCCCCAGAGCCTGCCAGGGCAGACAGGGAATAGCCCCAGAGCATGCCGGGGCAGACAGGGAATAGCCCCAAGCCTGACGGGGCAGACAGGGAATAGCCCCAAGCCTGCCGGAGCAGACAGGGAATAGCCCCAAGCCTGCCTGGGCAGATAGGGAATAGCCCCAGAGCCTGCCGAGGCAGACAGGGAATAGCCCCACGCCTGCCGGGGCAGACAGGTAATAGCCCCAAGCCTGCCGGGGCAGACAAGGAATAGCCCCAAGTCTGCCGGGGCAGACAGGGAATAGCCCCAGAGCCTTCCGGGGCAGACAGGGAATAGCCCCAAGTCTGCCGGGGCAGACAGGGAATAGCCCCAGAGCCTGCCGGGGCAGAAAGGGAATAGCCCCAAGCCTGCTGGGGCAGACAGGTAATAGCCCCAAGCCTGCCGGGGCAGACAGGGAATAGCCCCAGAACCTTCCAGGGCAGACAGGGAATAGCCCCAAGCCTGACGGGGCAGACAGGGAATAGCCCCAAGCCTGTCGGGGGAGACAGGGAATAGCCCCAGAGGCTGCCGGAGCAGACAGGGAAATAGCCCCAAGCCTGCCTGGCAGACAGGGAATAGCCCCAGATCCTGCCGGGGCAGACAGGGAATAGCCCCAAGCCTGACGGGGCAGACAGGGAATAGCCCCAAGCCTGTCGGGGGAGACAGGGAATAGCCCCAGAGGCTGCCGGGGCAGACAGGGAAATAGCCCCAAGCCTGCCTGGCAGACAGGGAATAGCCCCAGATCCTGCCGGGGCAGACAGGGAATAGCCCCAAGCCTGCCGGGGCAGACAGGAAATAGCTCCAGAGCATGCCGGGGCAGACAGGGAATAGCCCCAGAGCCTGCCGGGGCAGACAGGGAATAGCCCCAAGCCTGCTGGGGCAGACAGGGAATTGCCCCAGAGACTGCCGGGGCAGACAGGGAATAGCCCCAAGTTTGCCGAGGCAGACAGGGAATAGCCCCAGAACCTTCCGGGGCAGACAGGGAATAGCCCCAAGCCTGCCGGGGCAGACAGGGAATAGCCCCAGAGCCTGCCGGGGCAGAAAGGGAATAGCCCCAAGCTTGCTGGGGCAGACAGGTAATAGCCCCAAGCCTGCCGGGGCAGATAGGGAATAGACCCAGAGCCTTCCGGGGCAGACAGGGAATAGCCCCAAGCCTGGCGGGGCAGACAGGGAATAGCCCCAAGCCTGTCGGTGCAGACAGGGAATAGCCCCAGAGCATGCCGGGGCAGACAGGGAATAGCCCCAAGCTTGCGGGGCAGACAGGAAATAGCCCCAGAGCATGCCGGGGCAGACAGGGAATAGCCCCAGAGCATGCCGGGGCAGACAGGGAATAGCCCCAAGCTTGCCGTGCAGACAGGGAATAGCCCCAGAGCATGCCGGGGCAGACAGGGAATAGCACCAGAGCCTGCCTGGGCAGACAGGGAATAGCCCCAAGCTTGCCGGGGCAGACAGGGAATAGCCCCAAGCCTGCTGGGGCAGACAGGGAATTGCCCCAGAGACTGCCGGGGCAGACAGGGAATAGCCCCAAGTCTGCCGGGGCAGAAAGGGAATAGCCCCAGAACCTTCCGGGGCAGACAGGGAATAGCCCCAGAGCATGCTGGGGCAGACAGGGAATAGCCCCAGAGCATGCTGGGGCAGACAGGGAATAGCCCCAAGCCTGGCGGGGCAGACAGGGAATAGCCCCAAGCCTGCCGGGGCAGACAGGGAATAGCCCCAGAGCATGCCGGGGCAGACAGGGAATAGACCCAGAGCATGCCGGGGCAGATAGGGAATAGCCCCAGGCCTGCCTGGGCAGACAGGGAATAGCCCCAAGCTTGCCGGGGCAGACAGGAAATAGCCCCAAGCCTGCTGGTGCAGACAGGGAATTGCCCCAGAGACTGCAGGGGCAGACAGGGAATAGCCCCAAGTCTGCCGGGGCAGACAGGGAATAGCCCCAGAACCTTCCGGGGCAGACAGGGAATAGCCCCAAGCCTGCCGGGGCAGACAGGGAATAGCCCCAGAGCCTGCCGGGGCAGTAAGGGAATAGCCCCAAGCCTGCTGGGGCAGACAGGTAATAGCCCCAAGCCTGCCGGTGCAGATAGGGAATAGCCCCAGAGCCTTCCGGGGCAGACAGGGAATAGCCCCAAGCCTGGCGGGGCAGACAGGGAATAGCCCCAAGCCTGTCGGGGCAGACAGGGAATACCCCAGTGCATGCAGGGGCAGACAGGGAATAACCCCAAGCTTGCCGGGGCAGACAGGGAATAGCCCCAGAGCATGGCGGGGCAGACAGGGAATAGCCCCAGAGCATGCTGGGGCAGACAGGGAATAGCCCCAAGCTTGCCGGGGCAGACAGGGAATAGCCCCAGAGCATGCCGGGGCAGACAGGGAATAGCCCCAAGCCTTCCGGGGCAGACAGGGAATAGCCCCAAGCCTGCCGGGGCAGACAGGGAGTAGCCCAAAGCCTGCCGGGGCAGAGAGGGAATAGCCCCAAGCCTGCCGGGGCAGACAGGTAATAGCCCCGGAACCTCCCGGGGCAGACAGTGAATATCACCAGAGCATGCCGGGCAGACAGGGAATAGCCCCAAGCTTGCCGGGGCAGACAGGGAATAGCCACAGAGCGTGCCGGGTCAGACAGGTAATAGCCCCAGTCCCTTCCGGGGCAGACAGGGAATAGCCCCAAGCCTGCGGGGGAGACAGGGAATAGCCCCAAGCCTGCCGTGGCAGACAGGGAATAGCCCCAGAGCGTGCCGGGGCAGACAGGGAATAGCCCCAAGCTTGCCGTGGCAGACAGGGAATAGCCCCAGAGCGTGCCGGGGCAGACAGGGAATAGCCCCAGAGCGTGCCGGGGCAGACAGGGAATAGCCCCAGAGCGTGCCGGGGCAGACAGGGAATAGCCCCAGAGCGTGCCGGGGCAGACAGGGAATAGCCCCAAGCTTGCCGGGGCAGACAGGGAATAGCCCCAGAGCATGCCAGGGGAAGACAGGGAATAGCCCCAGCGCGTGCCGGGGCAGACAGGGAATAGCCACAAGCTTGCCTGGGCAGACAGAGAATAGCCCCAGAGCATGCCGTGGCAGACAGGGAATAGCCCCAAGCTTGCCGGGGCAGACAGGGAATAGCCCCAGAGCATGCCGGGGCAGACAGGGAATAGCCCCAGCGCGTGCCGGGGCAGACAGGGAATAGCCCCAAGCTTGCCGGGGCAGACAGGGAATAGCCCCAGATCATGCCGGGGCAGACAGGGAATAGCCCCAGAGCGTGCCGGGCAGACATGGAATAGCCCCAAGCTCGCCGGGCCAGACAGGGAATAGCCCCAGAGCATGCCGGGGCAGAAAGGGAATAGCCCCAGAGCCTGCCTGGGCAGACAGGGAATAGCCCCAAGCCTGCCGGGGCAGACAGGGAATAGCCCCAGAGCCTGCCGGGGCAGAAAGGGAATAGCCCCAAGCCTGCTGGGGCAGACAGGTAATAGCCCCAAGCCTGCCGGGGCAGACAGGGAATAGCCCCAGAACCTTCCGGGGCAGACAGGGAATAGCCCCAAGCCTGATGGGGCAGACAGGGAATAGCCCCAAGCCTGTCGGGGGAGACTGGGAATAGCCCCAGAGCCTGCCGGGGCAGACATGGAAATAGCCCCAAGCCTGCCTGGCAGACAGGGAATAGCCCCAAGCCTGCCGGGGCAGACAGGGAATAGCCCTAGAGGATGCCGGGGAGACAGGGAATAGCCCCAAACCTGCCGGGGAGACAGGGAATAGCCCCAGAGCCTTCCAGGGCAGACAGGGAATAGCCCCAAGCCTGGCGGGGCAGACAAGGAATAGCCCCAAGCCTGCCGGGGCAGACAGGGAATAGCCCCAGAGCCTGCCGGGACAGAGAGGGAATAGCCCCAGAGCATGCCGGGGCAGACAGGGAATGGCCCCAGAGCCTGCCAGGGCAGACAGGGAATAGCCCCAGAGCATGCCGGGGCAGACAGGGAATAGCCCCAAGCCTGACGGGGCAGACAGGGAATAGCCCCAAGCCTGCCGGAGCAGACAGGGAATAGCCCCAAGCCTGCCTGGGCAGATAGGGAATAGCCCCAGAGCCTGCCGAGGCAGACAGGGAATAGCCCCACGCCTGCCGGGGCAGACAGGTAATAGCCCCAAGCCTGCCGGGGCAGACAAGGAATAGCCCCAAGTCTGCCGGGGCAGACAGGGAATAGCCCCAGAGCCTTCCGGGGCAGACAGGGAATAGCCCCAAGTCTGCCGGGGCAGACAGGGAATAGCCCCAGAGCCTGCCGGGGCAGAAAGGGAATAGCCCCAAGCCTGCTGGGGCAGACAGGTAATAGCCCCAAGCCTGCCGGGGCAGACAGGGAATAGCCCCAGAACCTTCCAGGGCAGACAGGGAATAGCCCCAAGCCTGACGGGGCAGACAGGGAATAGCCCCAAGCCTGTCGGGGGAGACAGGGAATAGCCCCAGAGGCTGCCGGGGCAGACAGGGAAATAGCCCCAAGCCTGCCTGGCAGACAGGGAATAGCCCCAGATCCTGCCGGGGCAGACAGGGAATAGCCCCAAGCCTGCCGGGGCAGACAGGTAATAGCTCCAGAGCATGCCGGGGCAGACAGGGAATAGCCCCAGAGCCTGCCGGGGCAGACAGGGAATAGCCCCAAGCCTGCTGGGGCAGACAGGGAATTGCCCCAGAGACTGCCGGGGCAGACAGGGAATAGCCCCAAGTCTGCCGGGGCAGAAAGGGAATAGCCCCAGAACCTTCCGGGGCAGACAGGGAATAGCCCCAAGCCTGCCGGGGCAGACAGGGAATAGCCCCAGAGCCTGCCGGGGCAGAAAGGGAATAGCCCCAAGCTTGCTGGGGCAGACAGGTAATAGCCCCAAGCCTGCCGGGGCAGATAGGGAATAGACCCAGAGCCTTCCGGGGCTGACAGGGAATAGCCCCAAGCCTGGCGGGGCAGACAGGGAATAGCCCCAAGCCTGTCGGGGCAGACAGGGAATAGCCCCAGAGCATGCCGGGGCAGACAGGGAATAGCCCCAAGCTTGCGGGGCAGACAGGAAATAGCCCCAGAGCATGCCGGGGCAGACAGGGAATAGCCCCAGAGCATGCCGGGGCAGACAGGGAATAGCCCCAAGCTTGCCGGTGCAGACAGGGAATAGCCCCAGAGCATGCCGGGGCAGACAGGGAATAGCCCCAGAGCCTGCCTGGGCAGACAGGGAATAGCCCCAAGCTTGCCGGGGCAGACAGGGAATAGCCCCAAGCCTGCTTGGGCAGACAGGGAATTGACCCAGAGACTGCCGAGGCAGACAGGGAATAGCCCCAAGTCTGCCGGGGCAGACAGGGAATAGCCCCAGAGCCTTCCGGGCAGACAGGGAATAGCCCCAGGCCTGCCGGGGCAGACAGGGAATAGCCCCAGAGCCTGCCGGGGCAGAAAGGGAATAGCCCCAAGCCTGCTGGGGCAGAAAGGTAATAGCCCCAAGCCTGCCGGGGCAGACAGGGAATAGCCCCAGAACCTTCCGGGGCAGACAGGGAATAGCCCCAAGCCTGATGGGGCAGACAGGGAATAGCGCCAGAGCCTGCCGGGGCAGAAAGGGAATAGCTCTAGAGCATGCCGGGGCAGACAGGGATTAGCCCCAAGCCTGCCGGGGCAGACATGGAATAGCCCCAAGCCTGCCGGGGCAGACAGGGAATAGCCCCAGAGCCTGCCGAGGCAGACAGGGAATAGACCCAAACCTGCCGGTGCAGACAGGTAATAGCCCCATGCCTGCCGGGGCAGACAGGGAATAGCCCCAGAGCCTGCTGGGCAGACAGGGATTAGCCCCAGAGCATGCCGGGGCAGACAGAGAATAGCCCCAAGCCTGCCGCGGCAGACAGGGAATAGTCCCAAGCCTGCCGGGGCAGACAGGTAATAGCACCAAGCCTGTCGGGGCAGACAGGGATTAGCCCCAGAGCATGCCAGGGCAGACAGGGAGTAGCCCCAGAGCATGCTGGGGCAGACAGGGAATAGCCCCAAGCCTGGCGGGGCAGACAGGGAACAGCCCCAAGCCTGCCGGGGCAGACAGGGAATAGCCCCAGACCATGCCGGGGCAGACAGGGAATAGACCCAGAGCATGCCGGGGCAGATAGGGAGTAGCCCCAGGCCTGCCGGGGCAGACAGGGAATAGCCCAAAGCCTGCCGGGGTAGACAGGGAATAGCCCCAGCGCCTGCCGAGGCAGACAGGGAATAGACCCAGCGCGTGCCGGGGCAGACAGGGAATAGCCCCAAGCTTGCCGGGGCAGACAGGGAATAGCCCCAGATCATGCCGGGGCAGACAGGGAATAGCCCCAGCGCGTGCCGGGGCAGACATGGAATAGCCCCAAGCCTGCCGGGGCAGACAGGGAATGGCCCCAATCCTGCCGGGGCAGACAGGGAAAAGCCCCAAGCCTGCCGGGGCAGACAGGGAATAGCCCCAGAGCATGCCGGGCAGACAGGGAATAGCCCCAGAGCATGCCGGTGCAGAAAGTGAATAGCCCCAAGCTTGCCGGGGCAGACAGGGAATAGCCACAGAGCGTGCCGGGTCAGACAGGTAATAGCCCCAGACCCTTCCGGGGCAGACAGGGAATAGCCCCAAGCCTGCGGGGGAGACAGGGAATAGCCCCAAGCCTGCCGTGGCAGACAGGGAATAGCCCCAGAGCGTGCCGGGGCAGACAGGGAATAGCCCCAAGCTTGCCGTGGCAGACAGGGAATAGCCCCAGAGCGTGCCGGGGCAGACAGGGAATAGCCCCAGAGCGTGCCGGGGCAGACAGAGAATAGCCCCAGAGCGTGCCGGGGCAGACAGGGAATAGCCCCAGAGCGTGCCGGGGCAGACAGGGAATAGCCCCAAGCTTGCCGGGGCAGACAGGGAATAGCCCCAGAGCATGCCGGGGGAAGACAGGGAATAGCCCCAGCGCGTGCCGGGGCAGACAGGGAATAGCCACAAGCTTGCCGGGGCAGACAGAGAATAGCCCCAGAGCATGCCGGGGCAGACAGGGAATAGCCCCAAGCTTGCCGGGGCAGACAGGGAATAGCCCCAGAGCATGCCGGGGCAGACAGGGAATAGACCCAGCGCGTGCCGGGGCAGACAGGGAATAGCCCCAAGTTTGCCGGGGCAGACAGGGAATAGCCCCAGATCATGCCGGGGCAGACAGGGAATAGCCCCAGCGCGTGCCGGGGCAGACATGGAATAGCCCCAAGCTCGCCGGGCTAGACAGGGAATAGCCCCAGAGCATGCCGGGGCAGACAGGGAATAGCCCCAGAGCCTGCCTGGGCAGACAGGGAATAGCCCCAAGCTTGCCGGGGCAGACAGGAAATAGCCCCAAGCCTGCTGGTGCAGACAGGGAATTGCCCCAGAGACTGCCTGGGCAGACAGGGAATAGCCCCAAGTCTGCCGGGTCAGACAGGGAATAGCCCCAGAACCTTCCGGGGCAGACAGGGAATAGCACCAAGCCTGCCGGGGCAGACAGGGAATAGCCCCAGAGCCTGCCGGGGCAGAAAGGGAATAGCCCCAAGCCTGCTGGGGCAGACAGGTAATAGCCCCATGCCTTCCGGGGCAGATAGGGAATAGCCCCAAGCCTGGCGGGGCAGACAGGGAATAGCCCCAAGCCTGTCGGGGCAGACAGGGAATGCCCCAGAGCATGCAGGGGCAGACAGGGAATAGCCCCAAGCTTGCCGGGGCAGACAGGGAATAGCCCCAGAGCATGCCGGGGCAGACAGGGAATAGCCCCAGAGCATGCCGGGGCAGACAGGGAATAGCCCCAAGCTTGCCGGGGCAGACAGGGAATAGCCCCAGAGCATGCCGGGGAGACAGGGAATAGCCCCAGCGCGTGCCGGGGCAGACAGGGAATAGCCCCAAGCTTGCCGGGGCAGAAAGGGAATAGCCCCAGAGCATGCCGGGGCAGACACGGAATAGCCCCAGAGCCTGCCTGGGCAAACAGGGAATAGCCCCAAGCTTGCCGGGGCAGACAGGGAATAGCCCCAAGCCTGTCGGGGGAGACAGGGAATAGCCCCAGAGCCTTCCGGGGCAGACAGGGAATAGCCCAAAGCCTGCCGGGGCAGACAGGGAATAGCCCCAGCGCCTGCCGGGGCAGAAAGAGAATAGCCTCAAGCCTGCTGGGGCAGACAGGTAATAGCCCCAAGCCTGCCGGGGCAGACAGGGAATAGCCCCAGAACCTTCCGGGGCAGACAGGGAATGGCCCCAAGCTTGCCGGGGTAGACAGGGAATAGCCCCAGCGCCTGCCGAGGCAGACAGGGAATAGCCCCAAGCCTGCCGGGGCAGGCAGGTAATAGCCCCAAGCCTGCTGGGGCAGACAGGGAATAGGCCCAGAGCCTGCCGGGGCAGACAGGGAATAGCCCCAGAGCCTTCCGGGGGAGACAGGGAATAGCCCCAAGCCTGCCGGGGCAGACAGGGAATAGCCCCAGAGCCTGCCGGGGCAGAAAGGGAATAGCCCCAAGCCTGCTGGGGCAGACAGGTAATAGCCCCAAGCCTGCCGGGGCAGACAGGGAATAGCCCCAGAACCTTCCGGGGCAGACAGGGAATAGCCCCAAGCCTGACGGGGCAGACAGGGAATAGCCCCAATCCTGTCGGGGGAGACAGGGAATAGCCCCAGAGCCTGCCGGGGCAGACAGGGAAATAGCCCCAAGCCTGCCTGGCAGACAGGGAATAGCCCCAGATCCTGCCGGGGCAGACAGGGAATAGCCCCAAGCCTGCCGGGGCAGACAGGTAATAGCTCCAGAGCATGCCGGGGCAGACAGGGAATAGCCCCAGAGCCTGCCGGGGCAGACAGGGAATAGCCCCAAGCCTGCCGGGGCAGACAGGGAATAGCCCCAGAGCCTGCCGGGGCAGAAAGGGAATAGCCCCAAGCTTGCTGGGGCAGACAGGTAATAGCCCCAAGCCTGCCGGGGCAGATAGGGAATAGACCCAGAGCCTTCCGGGGCAGACAGGGAATAGCCCCAAGCCTGACGGGGCAGACAGGGAATAGCCCCAAGCCTGTCGGGGGAGACAGGGAATAGCCCCAGAGGCTGCCGGGGCAGACAGGGAAATAGCCCCAAGCCTGCCTGGCAGACAGGGAATAGCCCCAGATCCTGCCGGGGCAGACAGGGAATAGCCCCAAGCCTGCCGGGGCAGACAGGTAATAGCTCCAGAGCATGCCGGGGCAGACAGGGAATAGCCCCAGAGCCTGCCGGGGCAGACAGGGAATAGCCCCAAGCCTGCTGGGGCAGACAGGGAATTGCCCCAGAGACTGCCGGGGCAGACAGGGAATAGCCCCAAGTCTGCCGGGGCAGAAAGGGAATAGCCCCAGAACCTTCCGGGGCAGACAGGGAATAGCCCCAAGCCTGCCGGGGCAGACAGGGAATAGCCCCAGAGCCTGCCGGGGCAGAAAGGGAATAGCCCCAAGCTTGCTGGGGCAGACAGGTAATAGCCCCAAGCCTGCCGGGGCAGATAGGGAATAGACCCAGAGCCTTCCGGGGCTGACAGGGAATAGCCCCAAGCCTGGCGGGGCAGACAGGGAATAGCCCCAAGCCTGTCGGGGCAGACAGGGAATAGCCCCAGAGCATGCCGGGGCAGACAGGGAATAGCCCCAAGCTTGCGGGGCAGACAGGAAATAGCCCCAGAGCATGCCGGGGCAGACAGGGAATAGCCCCAGAGCATGCCGGGGCAGACAGGGAATAGCCCCAAGCTTGCCGGTGCAGACAGGGAATAGCCCCAGAGCATGCCGGGGCAGACAGGGAATAGCCACAGAGCCTGCCTGGGCAGACAGAGAATAGCCCCAAGCTTGCCGGGGCAGACAGGGAATAGCCCCAAGCCTGCTTGGGCAGACAGGGAATTGACCCAGAGACTGCCGAGGCAGACAGGGAATAGCCCCAAGTCTGCCGGGGCAGACAGGGAATAGCCCCAGAGCCTTCCGGGCAGACAGGGAATAGCCCCAAGCCTGCCGGGGCAGACAGGGAATAGCCCCAGAGCCTGCCGGGGCAGAAAGGGAATAGGCCCAAGCCTGCTGGGGCAGAAAGGTAATAGCCCCAAGCCTGCCGGGGCAGACAGGGAATAGCCCCAGAACCTTCCGGGGCAGACAGGGAATAGCCCCAAGCCTGATGGGGCAGACAGGGAATAGCTCCAATCCTGCCGGGGCAGACAGGGAATAGCGCCAGAGCCTGCCGGGGCAGAAAGGGAATAGCTCTAGAGCATGCCGGGGCAGACAGGGATTAGCCCCAAGCCTGCCGGGGCAGACATGGAATAGCCCCAAGCCTGCCGGGGCAGACAGGGAATAGCCCCAGAGCCTGCCGAGGCAGACAGGGAATAGACCCAAACCTGCCGGTGCAGACAGGTAATAGCCCCATGCCTGCCGGGGCAGACAGGGAATAGCCCCAGAGCCTGCTGGGCAGACAGGGATTAGCCCCAGAGCATGCCGGGGCAGACAGAGAATAGCCCCAAGCCTGCCGCGGCAGACAGGGAATAGTCCCAAGCCTGCCGGGGCAGACAGGTAATAGCACCAAGCCTGTCGGGGCAGACAGGGATTAGCCCCAGAGCATGCCAGGGCAGACAGGGAGTAGCCCCAGAGCATGCTGGGGCAGACAGGGAATAGCCCCAAGCCTGGCGGGGCAGACAGGGAACAGCCCCAAGCCTGCCGGGGCAGACAGGGAATAGCCCCAGAGCATGCCGGGGCAGACAGGGAATAGACCCAGAGCATGCGGGGCAGATAGGGAGTAGCCCCAGGCCTGCCGGGGCAGACAGGGAATAGCCCAAAGCCTGCCGGGGTAGACAGGGAATAGCCCCAGCGCCTGCCGAGGCAGACAGGGAATAGACCCAGCGCGTGCCGGGGCAGACAGGGAATAGCCCCAAGCTTGCCGGGGCAGACAGGGAATAGCCCCAGATCATGCCGGGGCAGACAGGGAATAGCCCCAGCGCGTGCCGGGGCAGACATGGAATAGCCCCAAGCCTGCCGGGGCAGACAGGGAATGGCCCCAATCCTGCCGGGGCAGACAGGGAATAGCCCCAAGCCTGCCGGGGCAGACAGGGAATAGCCCCAGAGCATGCCGGGCAGACAGGGAATAGCCCCAGAGCATGCCGGTGCAGAAAGTGAATAGCCCCAAGCTTGCCGGGGCAGACAGGGAATAGCCACAGAGCGTGCCGGGTCAGACAGGTAATAGCCCCAGACCCTTCCGGGGCAGACAGGGAATAGCCCCAAGCCTGCGGGGGAGACAGGGAATAGCCCCAAGCCTGCCGTGGCAGACAGGGAATAGCCCCAGAGCGTGCCGGGGCAGACAGGGAATAGCCCCAAGCTTGCCGTGGCAGACAGGGAATAGCCCCAGAGCGTGCCGGGGCAGACAGGGAATAGCCCCAGAGCGTGCCGGGGCAGACAGAGAATAGCCCCAGAGCGTGCCGGGGCAGACAGGGAATAGCCCCAGAGCGTGCCGGGGCAGACAGGGAATAGCCCCAAGCTTGCCGGGGCAGACAGGGAATAGCCCCAGAGCATGCCGGGGGAAGACAGGGAATAGCCCCAGCGCGTGCCGGGGCAGACAGGGAATAGCCACAAGCTTGCCGGGGCAGACAGAGAATAGCCCCAGAGCATGCCGGGGCAGACAGGGAATAGCCCCAAGCTTGCCGGGGCAGACAGGGAATAGCCCCAGAGCATGCCGGGGAAGACAGGGAATAGACCCAGCGCGTGCCGGGGCAGACAGGGAATAGCCCCAAGTTTGCAGGGGCAGACAGGGAATAGCCCCAGATCATGCCGGGGCAGACAGGGAATAGCCCCAGCGCGTGCCGGGGCAGACATGGAATAGCCCCAAGCTCGCCGGGCCAGACAGGGAATAGCCCCAGAGCATGCCGGGGCAGACAGGGAATAGCCCCAGAGCCTGCCTGGGCAGACAGGGAATAGCCCCAAGCTTGCCGGGGCAGACAGGAAATAGCCCCAAGCCTGCTGGTGCAGACAGGGAATTGCCCCAGAGACTGCCTGGGCAGACAGGGAATAGCCCCAAGTCTGCCGGGTCAGACAGGGAATAGCCCCAGAACCTTCCGGGGCAGACAGGGAATAGCACCAAGCCTGCCGGGGCAGACAGGGAATAGCCCCAGAGCCTGCCGGGGCAGAAAGGGAATAGCCCCAAGCCTGCTGGGGCAGACAGGTAATAGCCCCATGCCTTCCGGGGCAGATAGGGAATAGCCCCAGAGCCTTCCGGGGCAGACAGGGAATAGCCCCAAGCCTGGCGGGGCAGACAGGGAATAGCCCCAAGCCTGTCGGGGCAGACAGGGAATGCCCCAGAGCATGCAGGGGCAGACAGGGAATAGCCCCAAGCTTGCCGGGGCAGACAGGGAATAGCCCCAGAGCATGCCGGGGCAGACAGGGAATAGCCCCAGAGCATGCCGGGGCAGACAGGGAATAGCCCCAAGCTTGCCGGGGCAGACAGGGAATAGCCCCAGAGCATGCCGTGGAGACAGGGAATAGCCCCAGCGCGTGCCGGGGCAGACAGGGAATAGCCCCAAGCTTGCCGGGGCAGAAAGGGAATAGCCCCAGAGCATGCCGGGGCAGACACGGAATAGCCCCAGAGCCTGCCTGGGCAAACAGGGAATAGCCCCAAGCTTGCCGGGGCAGACAGGGAATAGCCCCAAGCCTGTCGGGGGAGACAGGGAATAGCCCCAGAGCCTTCCGGGGCAGACAGGGAATAGCCCAAATCCTGCCGGGGCAGACAGGGAATAGCCCCAGAGCCTGCCGGGGCAGAAAGAGAATAGCCCCAAGCCTGCTGGGGCAGACAGGTAATAGCCCCAAGCCTGCCGGGGCAGACAGGGAATAGCCCCAGAACCTTCCGGGGCAGACAGGGAATGGCCCCAAGCTTGCCGGGGTAGACAGGGAATAGCCCCAGCGCCTGCCGAGGCAGACAGGGAATAGCCCCAAGCCTGCCGGGGCAGGCAGGTAATAGCCCCAAGCCTGCTGGGGCAGACAGGGAATAGGCCCAGAGCCTGCCGGGGCAGACAGGGAATAGCCCCAGAGCCTTCCGGGGGAGACAGGGAATAGCCCCAAGCCTGCCGGGGCAGACAGGGAATAGCCCCAGAGCCTGCCGGGGCAGAAAGGGAATAGCCCAAGCCTGCTGGGGCAGACAGGTAATAGCCCCAAGCCTGCCGGGGCAGACAGGGAATAGCCCCAGAACCTTCCGGGGCAGACAGGGAATAGCCCCAAGCCTGACGGGGCAGACAGGGAATAGCCCCAATTCTGTCGGGGGAGACAGGGAATAGCCCCAGAGCCTGCCGGGGCAGACAGGGAAATAGCCCCAAGCCTGCCTGGCAGACAGGGAATAGCCCCAGATCCTGCCGGGGCAGACAGGGAATAGCCCCAAGCCTGCCGGGGCAGACAGGTAATAGCTCCAGAGCATGCCGGGGCAGACAGGGAATAGCCCCAGAGCCTGCCGGGGCAGACAGGGAATAGCCCCAAGCCTGCTGGGGCAGACAGGGAATTGCCCCAGAGACTGCCGGGGCAGACAGGGAATAGCCCCAAGTCTGCCGGGGCAGACAGGGAATAGCCCCAGAACCTTCCGGGGCAGACAGGGAATAGCCCCAAGCCTGCCGGGGCAGACAGGGAATAGCCCCAGAGCCTGCCGGGGCAGAAAGGGAATAGCCCCAAGCTTGCTGGGGCAGACAGGTAATAGCCCCAAGCCTGCCGGGGCAGATAGGGAATAGACCCAGAGCCTTCCGGGGCAGACAGGGAATAGCCCCAAGCCTGGCGGGGCAGACAGGGAATAGCCCCAAGCCTGTCGGGGCAGACAGGGAATAGCCCCAGAGCATGCCGGGGCAGACAGGGAATAGCCCCAAGCTTGCGGGGCAGACAGGAAATAGCCCCAGAGCATGCCGGGGCAGACAGGGAATAGCCCCAGAGCATGCCGGGGCAGACAGGGAATAGCCCCAAGCTTGCCGGGGCAGACAGGGAATAGCCCCAGAGCATGCCGGGGCAGACAGGGAATAGCCCCAGAGCCTGCATGGGCAGACAGGGAATAGCCCCAAGCTTGCCGGGGCAGACAGGGAATAGCCCCAAGCCTGCTGGGGCAGACAGGGAATTGACCCAGAGACTGCCGAGGCAGACAGGGAATAGCCCCAAGTCTGCCGGGGCAGACAGGGAATAGCCCCAGAGCCTTCCGGGCAGACAGGGAATAGCCCCAAGCCTGCCGGGGCAGACAGGGAATAGCCCCAGAGCCTGCCGGGGCAGAAAGGGAGTAGCCCCAAGCCTGCGGGGGCAGACAGGTAATAGCCCCAAGCCTGCCGGGGCAGACAGGGAATAGCCCCAGAACCTTCCGGGGCAGACAGGGAATAGCCCCAATCCTGATGGGTCAGACAGGGAATAGCTCCAATCCTGCCGGGGCAGACAGGGAATAGCGCCAGAGCCTGCCGGGGCAGAAAGGGAATAGCCCTAGAGCACGCCGGGGCAGACAGGGATTAGCCCCAAGCCTACCGGGGCAGACATGGAATAGCCCCAAGCCTGCCGGGGCAGACAGGGAATAGCCCCAGAGCCTGCCGAGGCAGACAGGGAATAGACCCAAACCTGCCGGGGCAGACAGGGAATAGCCCCAGAGCCTGCTGGGCAGACAGGGATTAGCCCCAGAGCATGCCGGGGCAGACAGAGAATAGCCCCAAGCCTGCCGGGGCAGGCAGGTAATAGCCCCAAGCCTGCCGGGGCAGACAGGGAATAGGCCCAGAGCCTGCCGGGGCAGACAGGGAATAGCCCCAGAGCATGCCGCGGCAGACAGGGAATAGCCCCAAGCCTGCCGGGGCAGACAGGTAATAGCCCCAAGCCTGCCGGGGCAGACAGGGAATAGCCCCAGAGCATGCCAGGGCAGACAGGGAATAGCCCCAGAGCATGCTGGGGCAGACAGGGAATAGCCCCAAGCCTGCCGGGGCAGACAGGTAATAGCCCCAAGCCTGCCGGGGCAGACAGGGAATAGCCCCAGAGCATGCCGGGGCAGACAGGGAATAGACCCAGAGCATGCCGGGGCAGATAGGGAATAGCCCCAAGCCTGCCGGGGCAGACATGGAATAGCCCCAAGCCTGCCGGGGTAGACAGGGAATAGCCCCAGCGCCTGCCGAGGCAGACAGGGAATAGCCCCAAGCCTGCCGGGGCAGGCAGGTAATAGCCCCAAGCCTGCCGGGGCAGACAGGGAATAGGCCCAGAGCCTGCCGGGGCAGACAGGGAATAGCCCCAGAGCATGCCGGGGCAGACAGGGAATAGCCCCAAGCCTGCCAGGGCAGACAGGGAATAGCCCCAGTGCATGCCGGTGCAGACAGGGAATAGCCCCAAGCCCGCCGGGGCAGACAGGGAATAGTCCCTGAGCATGCCTGGGCAGACAGGGAATAGACCCAAGCCTTCCGGGGCAGACAGGGAATAGCCCCAAGCCTGACGGTGCAGACAGGGAGTAGCCCAAAGCCTGCTGGGGCAGAGAGGGAATAGCCCCAGAGCATGCCGGGGCAGACAGGGAACAGCCCCAGAGCTTGCCGGTGGAGACAAGGAATAGCCCCAGAGCTTGCCGGGGCAGACAGGGAATAGCCCCAAGCCTGCCGGGGCAGAAAGGGAATAGCCGCAAGCCTGCCGGGGCAGACAGGGAATAGCCCCAATCCTGCCGGGGCAGACAGGGAATAGCCCCAAGCCTGCCGGGGCAGACAGGGAATAGCCCCAGAGCATGCCGGGGCAGACAGGGAATAGCCCCAGAGCATGCCGGGGCAGACAGTGAATAGCCCCAAGCTTGCCGGGGCAGACAGGGAATAGCCACAGAGCGTGCCGGGTCAGACAGGGAATAGCCCCAGACCCTTCTGGGGCAGACAGGGAATAGCCCCAAGCCTGCGGGGGAGACAGGGAATAGCCCCAAGCCTGCCGTGGCAGACAGGGAATAGCCCCAGAGCGTGCCGGGGCAGACAGGGAATAGCCCCAAGCTTGCCGTGGCAGACAGGGAATAGCCCCAGAGCGTGCCGGGGCAGACAGGGAATAGCCCCAGAGCGTGCCGGGGCAGACAGGGAATAGCCCTAGAGCGTGCCGGGGCAGACAGGGAATAGCCTCAGAGCCTGCCTGGGCAGACAGGGAATAGCCCCAAGCCTGCTGGGGCAGACAGGGAATTGCCCCAGAGACTGCCGGGGCAGACAGGGAATAGCCCCAAATCTGCCGGGGCAGACAGGGAATAGCCCCAGAACCTTCCGGGGCAGACAGGGAATAGCCCCAAGCCTTCCGGGGCAGACAGGGAATAGCCCCAGAGCCTGCCGGGGCAGAAAGGTAATAGCCCCAAGCCTGGCTGGGCAGACAGGGAATAGCCCCAAGCCTGTCGGGGCAGACATGGAATAGCCCCAGAGCATGCAGGGGCAGACAGGGAATAGCCCCAAGCTTGCCGGGGCAGACAGGGAATAGCCCCAGAGCATGCCGGGGCAGACAGGGAATAGCCACAGAGCATGCTGGGGCAGACAGGGAATAGCCCCAAGGTTGCCGGTGCAGACAATGAATAGCCCCAGAGCATGCCGGGGCAGACAGGGAATAGCCCCAAGCCTTCCGGGGCAGACAGGGAATAGCCCCAAGCCTGCCGGGGCAGACAGGGAGTAGCCCAAAGCCTGCCGGGGCAGAGAGGGAATAGCCCCAAGCCTGCCGGGGCAGACAGGGAAAAGCCCCAGAGCCTGCCGTTGCAGAAAGGGAACAGCCCCAGAGCTTGCCGGGGGAGACAAGGAATAGCCCCAGAGCTTGCCGGGGCAGAGAGGGAATAGCCCCAGCGCGTGCCGGGGCAGACATGGAATAGCCCCAAGCTCGCCGGGCCAGACAGGGAATAGCCCCAGAGCATGCCGGGGCAGACAGGGAATAGCCCCAGAGCGTGCCGGGGCAGACAGGGAATAGGCCAAGAGCGTGCCGGGGTAGACAGGGAATAGCCCCAGAGCGTGCCTGGGCAGACAGGGAATAGCCCCAAGCTTGCCGGGGCAGACAGGGAATAGCCCCAGAGCATGCCGGGGGAAGACAGGGAATAGCCCCAGCGCGTGACGGGGCAGACAGGGGATAGCACCAAGCTTGCCGGGGCAGACAGAGAATAGCCCCAGAGCATGCCGGGGCAGACAGAGAATAGCCCCAAGCTTGCCAGAGCAGACAGGGAATAGCCCCAGAGCATGCCGGGGCAGACAGGGAATAGCCCCAGCGCGTGCCGGGGCAGACAGGGAATAGCCCCAAGCTTGCTGGGGCAGACAGGGAATAGCCCCAGATCATGCCGGGGCAGACAGGGATTAGCCCCAGCGCGTGCCGGGGCAGACATGGAATAGCCCGAAGCTCGCCGGGCCAGACAGGGAATAGCCCCAGAGCATGGCGGGGGAGACAGGGAATTGCCCCAGAGCCTGCCTGGGAAGACAGGGAATAGCCCCAAGCTTGCCGGGGCAGACAGGAAATAGCCCCAAGCCTGCTGGTGCAGACAGGGAATTGCCCCAGAGACTGCAGGGGCAGACAGGGAATAGCCCCAGGTCTGCGGGGGCAGACAGGGAATAGCCCCAGAACCTTCCGGGGCAGATAGGGAATAGACCCAAGATTGCCGGGGCAGACAGGGAATAGCCCCAGAGCCTGCCGGGGCAGTAAGGGAATAGCCCCAAGCCTGCAGGGGCAGACAGGTAATAGCCCCAAGCCTGCCGGTGCAGATAGGGAATAGCCCCAGAGCCTTCCGGGGCAGACAGGGAATAGCCCCAAGCCTGGCGGGGCAGACAGGGAATAGCCCCAAGCCTGTCGGGGCAGACAGGGAATACCCCAGTGCATGCAGGGGCAGACAGGGAATAACCCCAAGCTTGCCGGGGAAGACAGGGAATAGCCCCAGAGCATGGCGGGGCAGACAGGGAATAGCCCCAGAGCATGCTGGGGCAGACAGGGAATAGCCCCAAGCTTGCCGGGGCAGACAGGGAATAGCCCCAGAGCATGCCGGGGCAGACAGGGAATAGCCCCAAGCCTTCCGGGGCAGACAGGGAATAGCCCCAAGCCTGCCGGGGCAGACAGGGAGTAGCCCAAAGCCTGCCGGGGCAGAGAGGGAATAGCCCCAAGCCTGCCGGGCAGACAGGTAATACCCCGGAGCCTCCCGGGGCAGACAGTGAATAGCCCCAGAGCCTGCCGGGGCAGACAGGGAACAGCCCCAGAGCTTGCCGGGGGAGACAAGGAATAGCCCCAGAGCTTGCCGGGGCAGAGAGGGAATAGCCCCAAGCCTGCCGGGGCAGACAGGGAATAGCCCCAAGCCTGCCGGGGCAGACAGGGAATGGCCCCAATCCTGCTGGGGCAGACAGGGAATAGCCCGAAGCCTGCCGGGGCAGACAGGGAATAGCCCCAGAGTATGCCGGGCAGACAGGGAATAGCCCCAGAGCATGCCGGGGCAGAAAGTGAATAGCCCCAAGCTTGCCGGGGCAGACAGGGAATAGCCCCAGAGCGTGCCGGGGCAGACAGGGAATAGCCCCAAGCCTGCGGGGGAGACAGGGAATAGCCCCAAGCCTGCCGTGGCAGACAGGGAATAGCCCCAGAGCGTGCCGGGGCAGACAGGGAATAGCCCCAAGCTTGCCGTGGCAGACAGGGAATAGCCCCAGAGCGTGCCGAGGCAGACAGGGAATAGCCCCAGAGCGTGCCGGGGCAGACAGAGAATAGCCCCAGACCGTGCCGGGGCAGACAGGGAATAGCCCCAGAGCGTGCCGGGGCAGACAGGGAATAGCCCCAAGCTTGCCGGGGCAGACAGGGAATAGCCCCAGAGCATGCCGGGGGAAGACAGGGAATATCCCCAGCGCATGCCGGGGCAGACAGGGAATAGCCACAAGCTTGCCGGGGCAGACAGAGAATAGCCCCAGAGCATGCCGGGGCAGACAGGGAATAGCCCCAAGCTTGCCGGGGCAGACAGGGAATAGACCCAGAGCATGCCGGGGCAGACAGGGAATAGACCCAGCGCGTGCCGGGGCAGACAGGGAATAGACCCAAGCTTGCCGGGGCAGACAGGGAATAGCCCCAGATCATGCCGGGGCAGACAGGGAATAGCCCCAGCGCGTGCCGGGGCAGACATGGAATAGCCCCAAGCTCGCCGGGCCAGACAGGGAATAGCCCCAGAGCATGCCGGGGCAGACAGGGAATAGCCCCAGAGCCTGCCTGGGCAGACAGGGAATAGCCCCAAGCTTGCCGGGGCAGACAGGAAATAGCCCCAAGCCTGCTGGTGCAGACAGGGATTGCCCCAGAGACTGCCTGGGCAGACAGGGAATAGCCCCAATTCTGCCGGGTCAGACAGGGAATAGCCCCAGAACCTTCCGGGGCAGACAGGGAATAGCACCAAGCCTGCCGGGGCAGACAGGGAATAGCCCCAGAGCCTGCCGGGGCAGAAAGGGAATAGCCCCAAGCCTGCTGGGGCAGACAGGTAATAGCCCCATGCCTGCCGGGGCAGATAGGGAATAGCCCCAGAGCCTTCCGGGGCAGACAGGGAATAGCCCCAAGCCTGGCGGGGCAGACAGGGAATAGCCCCAAGCCTGACGGGGCAGACAGGGAATACCCCAGAGCATGCAGGGGCAGACAGGGAATAGCCCCAAGCTTGCCGGGGCAGACAGGGAATAGCCCCAGAACATGCCGGGGCAGACAGGGAATAGCCCCAGAGCATGCCGGGGCAGACAGGGAATAGCCCCAAGCTTGCCGGGGCAGACAGGGAATAGCCCCAGAGCATGCCGGGGAGACAGGGAATAGCCCCAGCGCGTGCCGGGGCAGACAGGGAATAGCCCCAAGCTTGCCGGGGCAGAAAGGGAATAGCCCCAGAGCATGCCGGGGCAGACACGGAATAGCCCCAGACCCTGCCTGGGCAAACAGGGAATAGCCCCAAGCTTCCCGGAGCAGACAGGGAATAGCCCCAAGCCTGTCGGGGGAGACAGGGAATAGCCCCAGAGCCTTCCGGGGCAGACAGGGAATAGCCCAAAGCCTGCCGGGGCAGACAGGGAATAGCCCCAGAGCCTGCCGGGGCAGAAAGAGAATAGCCCCAAGCCTGCTGGGGCAGACAGGTAATAGCCCCAAGCCTGCCGGGGCAGACAGGGAATAGCCCCAGAACCTTCCGGGGCAGACAGGGAATCGCCCCATTCCTGACGGGGCAGACAGGGAATAGCCCCAAGCCTGTCGGGGGAGACAGGGAATAGCCCCAGAGCCTGCCGGGGCAGACAGGGAAATAGCCCCAAGCCTGCCTGGCAGACAGGGAATAGCCCCAGATCCTGCCGGGGCAGACAGGGAATAGCCCCAAGCCTGCCGGGGCAGACAGGTAATAGCCCCAGAGCATGCCGGGGCAGACAGGGAATAGCCCCAGAGCCTGCCGGGGCAGATAGGGAATAGCCCCAAGCCTGCTGGGGCAGACAGGGAATTGCCCCAGAGACTGCCGGGGCAGACAGGGAATAGCCCCAGAACTTTCCGGGGCAGACAGGGAATAGCCCCAAGCCTGCCGGGGCAGACAGGGAATAGCCCCAGAGCCTGCCGGGGCAGAAAGGGAATAGCCCCAAGCCTGCTGGGGCAGACAGGTAATAGCCCCAAGCCTGCCGGGGCAGATAGGGAATAGCCCCAGAGCCTTCCGGGGCAGACAGGGAATAGCCCAAGCCTGGCGGAGCAGACAGGGAATATATCCAAGCCTGTCGGGGCAGACAGGGAAATAGCCCCAAGCCTGCCTGGCAGACAGGGAATAGCCCCAGATCCTGCCGGGGCAGACAGGGAATAGCCCCAAGCCTGCCGGGGCAGACAGGTAATAGCCCCAGAGCATGCCGGGGCAGACAGGGAATAGCCCCAGAGCCTGCCGGGGCAGATAGGGAATAGCCCTAAGCCTGCGGGGAAGACAGAGAATAGCCCCAAGCCTGCCGTGGCAGACAGGGAATAGCCCCAGAGCGTGCCTGGGCAGACAGGGAATAGCCCCAGAGCGTGCCGGGGCAGACAGGGAATAGCTCCAAGCCTGCCGGGGCAGACAGGGAATAGCCCCAGAGTGTGCCAGGGCAGACAGGGAATAGCCCCAGAGCGTGCCGGGGCAGACAGGGAATAGCCCCAGAGCGTGCCGGGGCAGACAGGGAATAGCCCCAGAGCGTGCTGGGGCAGACAGGGAATAGCCCCAAGCTTGCTGGGGCAGACAGGGAATAGCCCCAGAGCATGCCGGGGCAGACAGGGAATAGCCCCAGCGCGTGCCGGGGCAGACATGGAATAGCCCCAAGCTCGCCGGGCCAGACAGGGAATAGCCCCAGAGGATGCCGGGGCAGACAGGGAATAGCCCCAGATCCTGCCTGGGCAGACAGGGAATAGCCCCAAGCTTGCCGGGGCAGACAGGGAATAGCCCCAGCACGTGCCGGGGCAGACAGGGAATAGCCCCAAGCTTGCCGGGGCAGAAAGGGAATAGCCCCAGAGCATGCCGGGGCAGACAGGGAATAGCCCCAGAGCCTGCCTGGGCAGACAGGGAATAGCCCCAAGCTTGCCGGGGCAGACAGGGAATAGCCCCAAGCCTGCTGGGGCAGACAGGGAATTGACCCAGAGCCTTCCGTGGCAGACAGGGGATAGCCCCAAGCCTGCCGGGGCAGACAGGGAATAGCCCCAGAGCCTGCCGGGGCAGAAAGAGAATAGCCCCAAGCCTGCTGGGGCAGACAGGTAATAGCCCCAAGCCTGCCGGGGCAGACAGGGAATAGCCCCAGAACCTTCCGGGGCAGACAGGGAATAGCCCCAAGCCTGACGGGACAGACAGGGAATAGCACAAAGCCTGTCGGAGGAGACAGGGAATAGCCCCTGTGCCTGCCGGGGCAGACAGGGAAATAGCCCCAAGCCTGCCTGGCAGACAGGGAATAGCCCCAGATCCTGCCGGGGCAGACAGGGAATAGCCCCAAGCCTGCCGGGGCAGACAGGTAATAGCCCCAGAGCATGCCGGGGCAGACAAAGAATAGCCCCAGAGCCTGCCGGGGCAGACAGGGAATAGCCCCAAGCCTGCTGGGGCAGACAGGGAATTGCCCCAGAGACTGCCGGGGCAGACTGGGAATAGCCCCAGAACCTTCCGGGGCAGACAGGGAATAGCCCCAAGCCTGCCGGGGCAGACAGGGAATAGCCCCAGAGCCTGCCGGGGAGAAAGGGAATAGCCCCAAGCCTGCTGGGGCAGACAGGTAATAGCCCCAAGCCTGCCGGGGCAGATAGGGAATAGCTCCAGAGTCTTCCGGGGCAGACAGGGAATAGCCCCAAGCCTGGCGGGGCAGACAGGGAATAGCTCCAAGCCTGTCGGGGCAGACAGGGAATAGCCACAGAGCGTGCCGGGTCAGACAGGGAATAGCCCCAGACCATTCAGGGGCAGACAGGGAATAGCCCCAAGCGTGCGGGGGAGACAGGGAATAGCCCCAAGCCTGCCGTGGCAGACAGGGAATAGCCCCAGAGCGTGCCGGGGCAGACAGGGAATAGCCCCAAGCTTGCCGGGGCAGACAGGGAATAGCCCCAGAGCGTGCCAGGGCAGACAGGGAATAGCCCCAGAGCGTGCCGGGGCAGACAGGGAATAGCCCCAGAGCGTGCCGGGGCAGACAGGGAATAGCCCCAGAGCGTGCCGGGGCAGACAGGGAATAGCCCCAAGCTTGCTGGGGCAGACAGGGAATAGCCCCAGAGCATGCCGGGGCAGACAGGGAATAGCCCCACCGCGTGCCGGGGCAGACATGGAATAGCCCCAATCTCGCAGGGCCAGACAGGGAATAGCCCCAGAGGATGCCGGGGCAGACAGGGAATAGCCCCAGAGCCTGCCTGGGCAGACAGGGAATAGCCCCAAGCCTGCTGCGGCAGACAGGGAATTGCCCCAGATACTGCCGGGGAAGACAGGGAATAGCCCCAATTCTGCCGGGGCAGACAGGGAATAGCCCCAGAACCTTCCGGGGCAGACAGGGAATAGCCCCAGAGCCTTGTGGGGCGGACAGGTAATAGCCCCAAGGCTGCCGGGGCAGACAGGGAATAGCCTCAGAGCATGCAGGGGCAGACAGGGAATAGCCCCAAGCTTGCCGGGGCAGACAGGGAATAGCCCCAGAGCATGCCGTTGCAGACAGGGAATAGCCCCAGAGCATGCCGGGGCAAACAGGGAATAGCCCCAAGCTTGCCGGGGCAGACAGGGAATAGCCCCAGAGCATGCCGGGGCAGACAGGGAATAGCCCCAGCGCGTGCCGGGGCAGACAGGGAATAGCCCCAGAGCCTGCTGGGGCAGACAGGTAATATCCCCAAGGCTGCCGGGGCAGACAGGGAATAGCCTCAGGGCATGCAGGGGCAGACAGGGAATAGCCCCAAGCTTCCCGGGGCAGACAGGGAATAGCCCCAGAGCATGCCGTTGCAGACAGGGAATAGCCCCAGAGCATGCCGGGGCAGACAGGGAATAGCCCCAAGCTTGCCGGGGCAGACAGGGAATAGCCCCAGAGCATGCCGGGGCAGACAGGGAATAGCCCCAGCGCGTGCCGGGGCAGACAGGGAATAGCCCCAAGCTTGCCGGGGCAGACAGGGAATAGCCCCAGAGCATGCTGGGGCAGACAGGGAATAGCCCCAGAGCCTGCCTGGGCAGACAGGGAATAGCCCCAAGCTTGCCGGGGCAGACAGGGAATAGCCCCAAGCCTGCTGGGGCAGACAGGGAATTGACCCAGAAACTGCCGAGGCAGACAGGGAATAGCCCCAAGTCTGCCGGGGCAGACAGGGAATAGCCCCAGAGCCTTCCGGGGCAGACAGGGAATAGCCCCAAGCCTGCCGGGGCAGACAGGGAATAGCCCCAGAGCCTGCCGGGGCAGAAAGGGAATAGCCCCAAGCCTGCTGGGGCAGACAGGTAATAGCCCCAAGCCTGCCGGGGCAGACAGGGAATAGCCCCAGAACCTTCCGGGGCAGACAGGGAATAGCCCCAATCCTGACCGGGCAGACAGGGAATAGCCCCAAGCCTGTCGGGGGAGACAGGGAATAGCCCCAGAGCCTGCCGGGGCAGACAGGGAAATAGCCCCAAGCCTGCCTGGCAGACAGGGAATAGCCCCAGATCCTGCCGGGGCAGACAGGGAATAGCCCCAAGCCTGCCGGGGCAGACAGGTAATAGCCCCAGAGCATGCCGGGGCAGACAGGGAATAGCCCCAGAGCCTGCCGGGGCAGATAGGGAATAGCCCCAAGCCTGCTGGGGCAGACAGGGAATTGCCCCAGAGACTGCCGGGGCAGACAGGGAATAGCCCCAGAACTTTCCGGGGCAGACAGGGAATAGCCCCAAGCCTGCCGGGGCAGACAGGGAATAGCCCCAGAGCCTGCCGGGGCAGAAAGGGAATAGCCCCAAGCCTGCTGGGGCAGACAGGTAATAGCCCCAAGCCTGCCGGGGCAGATAGGGAATAGCCCCAGAGCCTTCCGGGGCAGACAGGGAATAGCCCAAGCCTGGCGGAGCAGACAGGGAATATATCCAAGCCTGTCGGGGCAGACAGGGAAATAGCCCCAAGCCTGCCTGGCAGACAGGGAATAGCCCCAGATCCTGCCGGGGCAGACAGGGAATAGCCCCAAGCCTGCCGGGGCAGACAGGTAATAGCCCCAGAGCATGCCGGGGCAGACAGGGAATAGCCCCAGAGCCTGCCGGGGCAGATAGGGAATAGCCCTAAGCCTGCGGGGGAGACAGAGAATAGCCCCAAGCCTGCCGTGGCAGACAGGGAATAGCCCCAGAGCGTGCCTGGGCAGACAGGGAATAGCCCCAGAGCGTGCCGGGGCAGACAGGGAATAGCTCCAAGCCTGCCGGGGCAGACAGGGAATAGCCCCAGAGTGTGCCAGGGCAGACAGGGAATAGCCCCAGAGCGTGCCGGGGCAGACAGGGAATAGCCCCAGAGCGTGCCGGGGCAGACAGGGAATAGCCCCAGAGCGTGCTGGGGCAGACAGGGAATAGCCCCAAGCTTGCTGGGGCAGACAGGGAATAGCCCCAGAGCATGCCGGGGCAGACAGGGAATAGCCCCAGCGCGTGCCGGGGCAGACATGGAATAGCCCCAAGCTCGCCGGGCCAGACAGGGAATAGCCCCAGAGGATGCCGGGGCAGACAGGGAATAGCCCCAGATCCTGCCTGGGCAGACAGGGAATAGCCCCAAGCTTGCCGGGGCAGACAGGGAATAGCCCCAGCACGTGCCGGGGCAGACAGGGAATAGCCCCAAGCTTGCCGGGGCAGAAAGGGAATAGCCCCAGAGCATGCCGGGGCAGACAGGGAATAGCCCCAGAGCCTGCCTGGGCAGACAGGGAATAGCCCCAAGCTTGCCGGGGCAGACAGGGAATAGCCCCAAGCCTGCTGGGGCAGACAGGGAATTGACCCAGAGCCTTCCGTGGCAGACAGGGGATAGCCCCAAGCCTGCCGGGGCAGACAGGGAATAGCCCCAGAGCCTGCCGGGGCAGAAAGAGAATAGCCCCAAGCCTGCTGGGGCAGACAGGTAATAGCCCCAAGCCTGCCGGGGCAGACAGGGAATAGCCCCAGAACCTTCCGGGGCAGACAGGGAATAGCCCCAAGCCTGACGGGACAGACAGGGAATAGCACAAAGCCTGTCGGAGGAGACAGGGAATAGCCCCAGAGCCTGCCGGGGCAGACAGGGAAATAGCCCCAAGCCTGCCTGGCAGACAGGGAATAGCCCCAGATCCTGCCGGGGCAGACAGGGAATAGCCCCAAGCCTGCCGGGGCAGACAGGTAATAGCCCCAGAGCATGCCGGGGCAGACAAAGAATAGCCCCAGAGCCTGCCGGGGCAGACAGGGAATAGCCCCAAGCCTGCTGGGGCAGACAGGGAATTGCCCCAGAGACTGCCGGGGCAGACTGGGAATAGCCCCAGAACCTTCCGGGGCAGACAGGGAATAGCCCCAAGCCTGCCGGGGCAGACAGGGAATAGCCCCAGAGCCTGCCGGGGAGAAAGGGAATAGCCCCAAGCCTGCTGGGGCAGACAGGTAATAGCCCCAAGCCTGCCGGGGCAGATAGGGAATAGCTCCAGAGTCTTCCGGGGCAGACAGGGAATAGCCCCAAGCCTGGCGGGGCAGACAGGGAATAGCTCCAAGCCTGTCGGGGCAGACAGGGAATAGCCACAGAGCGTGCCGGGTCAGACAGGGAATAGCCCCAGACCATTCAGGGGCAGACAGGGAATAGCCCCAAGCGTGCGGGGGAGACAGGGAATAGCCCCAAGCCTGCCGTGGCAGACAGGGAATAGCCCCAGAGCGTGCCGGGGCAGACAGGGAATAGCCCCAAGCTTGCCGGGGCAGACAGGGAATAGCCCCAGAGCGTGCCAGGGCAGACAGGGAATAGCCCCAGAGCGTGCCGGGGCAGACAGGGAATAGCCCCAGAGCGTGCCGGGGCAGACAGGGAATAGCCCCAGAGCGTGCCGGGGCAGACAGGGAATAGCCCCAAGCTTGCTGGGGCAGACAGGGAATAGCCCCAGAGCATGCCGGGGCAGACAGGGAATAGCCCCACCGCGTGCCGGGGCAGACATGGAATAGCCCCAATCTCGCAGGGCCAGACAGGGAATAGCCCCAGAGGATGCCGGGGCAGACAGGGAATAGCCCCAGAGCCTGCCTGGGCAGACAGGGAATAGCCCCAAGCCTGCTGCGGCAGACAGGGAATTGCCCCAGATACTGCCGGGGAAGACAGGGAATAGCCCCAATTCTGCCGGGGCAGACAGGGAATAGCCCCAGAACCTTCCGGGGCAGACAGGGAATAGCCCCAGAGCCTTGTGGGGCGGACAGGTAATAGCCCCAAGGCTGCCGGGGCAGACAGGGAATAGCCTCAGAGCATGCAGGGGCAGACAGGGAATAGCCCCAAGCTTGCCGGGGCAGACAGGGAATAGCCCCAGAGCATGCCGTTGCAGACAGGGAATAGCCCCAGAGCATGCCGGGGCAAACAGGGAATAGCCCCAAGCTTGCCGGGGCAGACAGGGAATAGCCCCAGAGCATGCCGGGGCAGACAGGGAATAGCCCCAGCGCGTGCCGGGGCAGACAGGGAATAGCCCCAGAGCCTGCTGGGGCAGACAGGTAATATCCCCAAGGCTGCCGGGGCAGACAGGGAATAGCCTCAGGGCATGCAGGAGCAGACAGGGAATAGCCCCAAGCTTCCCGGGGCAGACAGGGAATAGCCCCAGAGCATGCCGTTGCAGACAGGGAATAGCCCCAGAGCATGCCGGGGCAGACAGGGAATAGCCCCAAGCTTGCCGGGGCAGACAGGGAATAGCCCCAGAGCATGCCGGGGCAGACAGGGAATAGCCCCAGCGCGTGCCGGGGCAGACAGGGAATAGCCCCAAGCTTGCCGGGGCAGACAGGGAATAGCCCCAGAGCATGCTGGGGCAGACAGGGAATAGCCCCAGAGCCTGCCTGGGCAGACAGGGAATAGCCCCAAGCTTGCCGGGGCAGACAGGGAATAGCCCCAAGCCTGCTGGGGCAGACAGGGAATTGACCCAGAAACTGCCGAGGCAGACAGGGAATAGCCCCAAGTCTGCCGGGGCAGACAGGGAATAGCCCCAGAGCCTTCCGGGGCAGACAGGGAATAGCCCCAAGCCTGCCGGGGCAGACAGGGAATAGCCCCAGAGCCTGCCGGGGCAGAAAGGGAATAGCCCCAAGCCTGCTGGGGCAGACAGGTAATAGCCCCAAGCCTGCCGGGGCAGACAGGGAATAGCCCCAGAACCTTCCGGGGCAGACAGGGAATAGCCCCAATCCTGACCGGGCAGACAGGGAATAGCCCCAAGCCTGTCGGGGGAGACAGGGAATAGCCCCAGAGCCTGCCGGGGCAGACAGGGAAATAGCCCCAAGCCTGCCTGGCAGACAGGGAATAGCCCCAGATCCTGCCGGGGCAGACAGGGAATAGCCCCAAGCCTGCCGGGGCAGACAGGTAATAGCTCCAGAGCATGCCGGGGCAGACAGGGAATAGCCCCAGAGCCTGCCGGGGCAGACAGGGAATAGCCCCAAGCCTGCTGGGGCAGACAGGGAATTGTCCCAGAGACTGCCGGGGCAGACAGGGAATAGCCCCAAGTCAGCCGGGGCAGACAGGGAATAGCCCCAGAACCTTGCGGGGCAGACAGGGAATAGCCCCAAGCCTGCCGTGGCAGACTGAGAATAGCCCCAGAGCCTGCCGGGGCAGAAAGGTAATAGCCCCAAGACTGCTGGGGCAGACAGGTAATAGCCCCAAGCCTGCCGGGGCAGATAGGGAATAGACCCAGAGCCTTCCGGGGCAGACAGGGAATAGCCCCAAGCCTGGCGGGGCAGACAGGGAATAGCCCCAAGCCTGTCGGGGCAGACAGGGAATAGCCCCAGAGCATGCCGGGGCAGACAGGGAATAGCCCCAAGCTTGCGGGGCAGACAGGGAATAGCCCCAGAGCATGCCGGGGCAGACAGGGAATAGCCCCAGAGCATGCCGGGGCAGACAGGGAATAGCCCCAAGCTTCCCGGGGCAGACAGGGAATAGCCCCAGAGCATGCCGGGGCAGACAGGGAATAGCCCCAAGCTTGCCGGGGCAGACAGGAAATAGCCCCAAGCCTGCTGGTGCAGACAGGGAATTGCCCCAGAGACTGCCTGGGCAGACAGGGAATAGCCCCAGAGCATGCCGGGGCAGACAAAGAATAGCCCCAGAGCCTGCCGGGGCAGACAGGGAATAGCCCCAAGCCTGCTGGGGCAGACAGGGAATTGCCCCAGAGACTGCCGGGGCAGACTGGGAATAGCCCCAGAACCTTCCGGGGCAGACAGGGAATAGCCCCAAGCCTGCCGGGGCAGACAGGGAATAGCCCCAGAGCCTGCCGGGGCAGAAAGGGAATAGCCCCAAGCCTGCGGGGGCAGACAGGTAATAGCCCCAAGCCTGCCGGGGCAGATAGGGAATAGCTCCAGAGTCTTCCGGGGCAGACAGGGAATAGCCCCAAGCCTGGCGGGGCAGACAGGGAATAGCTCCAAGCCTGTCGGGGCAGACAGGGAATAGCCACAGAGCGTGCCGGGTCAGACAGGGAATAGCCCCAGACCATTCAGGGGCAGACAGGGAATAGCCCCAAGCGTGCGGGGGAGACAGGGAATAGCCCCAAGCCTGCCGTGGCAGACAGGGAATAGCCCCAGAGCGTGCCGGGGCAGACAGGGAATAGCCCCAAGCTTGCCGGGGCAGACAGGGAATAGCCCCAGAGCGTGCCAGGGCAGACAGGGAATAGCCCCAGAGCGTGCCGGGGCAGACAGGGAATAGCCCCAGAGCGTGCCGGGGCAGACAGGGAATAGCCCCAGAGCGTGCCGGGGCAGACAGGGAATAGCCCCAAGCTTGCTGGGGCAGACAGGGAATAGCCCCAGAGCATGCCGGGGCAGACAGGGAATAGCCCCACCGCGTGCCGGGGCAGACATGGAATAGCCCCAATCTCGCAGGGCCAGACAGGGAATAGCCCCAGAGGATGCCGGGGCAGACAGGAAATAGCCCCAGAGCCTGCCTGGGCAGACAGGGAATAGCCCCAAGCCTGCTGCGGCAGACAGGGAATTGCCCCAGATACTGCCGGGGAAGACAGGGAATAGCCCCAATTCTGCCGGGGCAGACAGGGAATAGCCCCAGAACCTTCCGGGGCAGACAGGGAATAGCCCCAGAGCCTGCTGGGGCGGACAGGTAATAGCCCCAAGGCTGCCGGGGCAGACAGGGAATAGCCTCAGAGCATGCAGGGGCAGACAGGGAATAGCCCCAAGCTTGCCGGGGCAGACAGGGAATAGCCCCAGAGCATGCCGTTGCAGACAGGGAATAGCCCCAGAGCATGCCGGGGCAGACAGGGAATAGCCCCAAGCTTGCCGGGGCAGACAGGGAATAGCCCCAGAGCATGCCGGGGCAGACAGGGAATAGCCCCAGCGCGTGCCGGGGCAGACAGGGAATAGCCCCAGAGCCTGCTGGGGCAGACAGGTAATATCCCCAAGGCTGCCGGGGCAGACAGGGAATAGCCTCAGGGCATGCAGGGGCAGACAGGGAATAGCCCCAAGCTTCCCGGGGCAGACAGGGAATAGCCCCAGAGCATGCCGTTGCAGACAGGGAATAGCCCCAGAGCATGCCGGGGCAGACAGGGAATAGCCCCAAGCTTGCCGGGGCAGACAGGGAATAGCCCCAGAGCATGCCGGGGCAGACAGGGAATAGCCCCAGCGCGTGCCGGGGCAGACAGGGAATAGCCCCAAGCTTGCCGGGGCAGACAGGGAATAGCCCCAGAGCATGCTGGGGCAGACAGGGAATAGCCCCAGAGCCTGCCTGGGCAGACAGGGAATAGCCCCAAGCTTGCCGGGGCAGACAGGGAATAGCCCCAAGCCTGCTGGGGCAGACAGGGAATTGACCCAGAAACTGCCGAGGCAGACAGGGAATAGCCCCAAGTCTGCCGGGGCAGACAGGGAATAGCCCCAGAGCCTTCCGGGGCAGACAGGGAATAGCCCCAAGCCTGCCGGGGCAGACAGGGAATAGCCCCAGAGCCTGCCGGGGCAGAAAGGGAATAGCCCCAAGCCTGCTGGGGCAGACAGGTAATAGCCCCAAGCCTGCCGGAGCAGACAGGGAATAGCCCCAGAACCTTCCGGGGCAGACAGGGAATAGCCCCAAGCCTGACCGGGCAGACAGGGAATAGCCCCAAGCCTGTCGGGGGAGACAGGGAATAGCCCCAGAGCCTGCCGGGGCAGACAGGGAAATAGCCCCAAGCCTGCCTGGCAGACAGGGAATAGCCCCAGATCCTGCCGGGGCAGACAGGGAATAGCCCCAAGCCTGCCGGGGCAGACAGGTAATAGCTCCAGAGCATGCCGGGGCAGACAGGGAATAGCCCCAGAGCCTGCCGGGGCAGACAGGGAATAGCCCCAAGCCTGCTGGGGCAGACAGGGAATTGTCCCAGAGACTGCCGGGGCAGACATGGAATAGCCCCAAGTCAGCCGGGGCAGACAGGGAATAGCCCCAGAACCTTGCGGGGCAGACAGGGAATAGCCCCAAGCCTGCCGTGGCAGACAGAGAATAGCCCCAGAGCCTGCCGGGGCAGAAAGGTAATAGCCCCAAGACTGCTGGGGCAGACAGGTAATAGCCCCAAGCCTGCCGGGGCAGATAGGGAATAGACCCAGAGCCTTCCGGGGCAGACAGGGAATAGCCCCAAGCCTGGCGGGGCAGACAGGGAATAGCCCCAAGCCTGTCGGGGCAGACAGGGAATAGCCCCAGAGCATGCCGGGGCAGACAGGGAATAGCCCCAAGCTTGCGGGGCAGACAGGGAATAGCCCCAGAGCATGCCGGGGCAGACAGGGAATAGCCCCAGAGCATGCCGGGGCAGACAGGGAATAGCCCCAAGCTTCCCGGGGCAGACAGGGAATAGCCCCAGAGCATGCCGGGGCAGACAGGGAATAGCCCCAGCGCGTGCCGGGGCAGACAGGGAATAGCCCCAAGCTTGCCGGGGCAGACAGGGAATAGCCCCAGAGCATGCCGGGGCAGACAGGGAATAGCCCCAGAGCCTGCCTGGGCAGACAGGGAATAGCCCCATGCTTGCCGGGGCAGACAGGGAATAGCCCCAAGCCTGCTGGGGCAGACAGGGAATTGACCCAGAGACTTCCGAGGCAGACAGGGAATAGCCCCAAGTCTGCCGGGGCAGACAGGGAATAGCCCCAGAGCCTTCCGGGGCAGACAGGGAATAGCCCCAAGCCTGTCGGGGCAGACAGGGAACAGTCCCAGAGCCTGCCGGGGCAGAAAGGTAATAGCCCCAAGCCTGCTGGGGCAGACAGGTAATAGCCCCAAGCCTGCCGGGGCAGACAGGGAATAGCCCCAGAACCTTCCGGGGCAGACAGGGAATTGCCCCAAGCCTGATGGGGCAGACAGGGAATAGCCCCAAGCCTGTCGGGGGAGACTGGGAATAGCCCCAGAGCCTGCCGGGGCAGACAGGGAAATAGCCCCAAGCCTGCCTGGCAGACAGGGAATAGCCCCAAGCCTGCCGGGGCAGACAGGGAATAGCCCCAGAGGATGCCGGGGAGACAGGGAATAGCCCCAAGCCTGCCGGGGCAGACAGGGAATAGCCCCAGATCCTTCCAGGGCAGACAGGGAATAGCCCCAAGCCTGGCGGGGCAGATAAGGAATAGCCCCAAGCCTGCCGGGGCAGACAGGGAATAGCCCACAGAGCCTGCCGGGACAGACAGGGAATAGCCCCAGAGCATGCCCGGGCAGACAGGGAATGGCCCCAGAGCCTGCCAGGGCAGACAGGGAATAGCCCCAAAGCATGCCGGGGCAGACAGGGAATAGCCCCAAGCCTGCCGGGGCAGACAGGGAATAGCCCCAGAGCCTTCCGGGGCAGACAGGGAATAGCCCCAAGCCTGGCGGGGCAGATAGGGAATAGCCCCAAGCCTGCCGGGGCAGACAGGGAATAGCCCCAGAGCCTGCCGGTGCAGACAGGGAATAGCCCCAGAGCATGCCGGGGCAGAGAGGGAATAGCCCCAAGCCTGCCGGGGCAGACAGGGAATAGCCCCAAGCCTGCCTGGGCAGACAGGGAATAGCCCCAGAGCCTGCCGAGGCAGACAGGGAATAGCCCCACGCCTGCCGGGGCAGACAGGTAATAGCCCCAAGCCTGCCGGGGCAGACAAGGAATAGCCCCAAGTCTGCCGGGGCAGACAGGGAATAGTCCCAGAGCCTTCCGGGGCAGACAGGGAATAGCCCCAAGCCTGCCGGGGCAGACAGGGAATAGCCCCAGAGCCTGCCGGGGCAGAAAGGGAATAGCCCCAAGCATGCTGGGGCAGACAGGTAATAGCCCCAAGCCTGCCGGGGCAGACAGGGAATAGCCCCAGAACCTTCCGGGGCAGACAGGGAATAGCCCCAAGCTTGACGGGGCAGACAGGGAATAGCCCCAAGCCTGTCGGGGGAGACAGGGAATAGCCCCAGAGCCTGCCGGGGCAGACAGGGAAATAGCCCCAAGCCTGCCTGGCAGACAGGGAATAGCCCCAGATCCTGCCGGGTCAGACAGGGAATAGCCCCAAGCCTGCCGGGGCAGACAGGTAATAGCTCCAGAGCTTGCCGGGGCAGACAGGGAATAGCCCCAGAGCCTGCCGGGGCAGACAGGGAATAGGCCCAAGCCTGCTGGGGCAGACAGGGAATTGCCCCAGAGACTGCCGGGGCAGACAGGGAATAGCCCCAAGTCTGCCGGGGCAGACAGGGAATAGCCCCAGAACCTTCCGAGGCAGACAGGGAATAGCCCCAAGCCTGCCGGGGCAGACAGGGAATAGCCCCAGAGCGTGCCGGGGCAGACAGGGAATAGCCCCAAGCTTGCCGGGGCAGACAGGGAATAGCCCCAGAGCGTGCCAGGGCAGACAGGGAATAGCCCCAGAGCGTGCCGGGGCAGACAGGGAATAGCCCCAGAGCGTGCCGGGGCAGACAGGGAATAGCCCCAGAGCGTGCCGGGGCAGACAGGGAATAGCCCCAAGCTTGCTGGGGCAGACAGGGAATAGCCCCAGAGCATGCCGGGGCAGACAGGGAATAGCCCCACCGCGTGCCGGGGCAGACATGGAATAGCCCCAATCTCGCAGGGCCAGACAGGGAATAGCCCCAGAGGATGCCGGGGCAGACAGGGAATAGCCCCAGAGCCTGCCTGGGCAGACAGGGAATAGCCCCAAGCCTGCTGCGGCAGACAGGGAATTGCCCCAGATACTGCCGGGGCAGACAGGGAATAGCCCCAATTCTGCCGGGGCAGACAGGGAATAGCCCCAGAACCTTCCGGGGCAGACAGGGAATAGCCCCAGAGCCTGCTGGGGCGGACAGGTAATAGCCCCAAGGCTGCCGGGGCAGACAGGGAATAGCCTCAGAGCATGCAGGGGCAGACAGGGAATAGCCCCAAGCTTGCCGGGGCAGACAGGGAATAGCCCCAGAGCATGCCGTTGCAGACAGGGAATAGCCCCAGAGCGTGCCGGGGCAGACAGGGAATAGCCCCAAGCTTGCCGGGGCAGACAGGGAATAGCCCCAGAGCATGCCGGGGGAAGACAGGGAATATCCCCAGCGCATGCCGGGGCAGACAGGGAATAGCCACAAGCTTGCCGGGGCAGACAGAGAATAGCCCCAGAGCATGCCGGGGCAGACAGGGAATAGCCCCAAGCTTGCCGGGGCAGACAGGGAATAGCCCCAGAGCATGCCGGGGCAGACAGGGAATAGACCCAGCGCGTGCCGGGGCAGACAGGGAATAGCCGCAAGCTTGCCGGGGCAGACAGGGAATAGCCCCAGATCATGCCGGGGCAGACAGGGAATAGCCCCAGCGCGTGCCGGGGCAGACATGGAATAGCCCCAAGCTCGCCGGGCCAGACAGGGAATAGCCCCAGAGCATGCCGGGGCAGACAGGGAATAGCCCCAGAGCCTGCCTGGGCAGACAGGGAATAGCCCCAAGCTTGCCGGGGCAGACAGGAAATAGCCCCAAGCCTGCTGTGCAGACAGGGAATTGCCCCAGAGACTGCCTGGGCAGACAGGGAATAGCCCCAATTCTGCCGGGTCAGACAGGGAATAGCCCCAGAACCTTCCGGGGCAGACAGGGAATAGCACCAAACCTGCCGGGGCAGACAGGGAATAACCCCAGAGCCTGCCGGGGCAGAAAGGGAATAGCCCCAAGCCTGCTGGGGCAGACAGGTAATAGCCCCATGCCTGCCGGGGCAGATAGGGAATAGCCCCAGAGCCTTCCGGGGCAGACAGGGAATAGCCCCAAGCCTGGCGGGGCAGACAGGGAATAGCCCCAAGCCTGACGGGGCAGACAGGGAATACCCCAGAGCATGCAGGGGCAGACAGGGAATAGCCCCAAGCTTGCCGGGGCAGACAGGGAATAGCCCCAGAACATGCCGGGGCAGACAGGGAATAGCCCCAGAGCATGCCGGGGCAGACAGGGAATAGCCCCAAGCTTGCCGGGGCAGACAGGGAATAGCCCCAGAGCATGCCGGGGAGACAGGGAATAGCCCCAGCGCGTGCCGGGGCAGACAGGGAATAGCCCCAAGCTTGCCGGGGCAGAAAGGGAATAGCCCCAGAGCATGCCGGGGCAGACACGGAATAGCCCCAGACCCTGCCTGGGCAAACAGGGAATAGCCCCAAGCTTGCCGGGGCAGACAGGGAATAGCCCCAAGCCTGTCGGGGGAGACAGGGAATAGCCCCAGAGCCTTCCGGGGCAGACAGGGAATAGCCCAAAGCCTGCCGGGGCAGACAGGGAATAGCCCCAGAGCCTGCCGGGGCAGAAAGAGAATAGCCCCAAGCCTGTTGGGGCAGACAGGTAATAGCCCCAAGCCTGCCGGGGCAGACAGGGAATAGCCCCAGAACCTTCCGGGGCAGACAGGGAATCGCCCCAAGCCTGACGGGGCAGACAGGGAATAGCCCCAAGCCTGTCGGGGGAGACAGGGAATAGCCCCAGAGCCTGCCGGGGCAGACAGGGAAATAGCCCCAAGCCTGCCTGGCAGACAGGGAATAGCCCCAGATCCTGCCGGGGCAGACAGGGAATAGCCCCAAGCCTGCCGGGGCAGACAGGTAATAGCCCCAGAGCATGCCGGGGCAGACAGGGAATAGCCCCAGAGCCTGCCGGGCCAGATAGGGAATAGCCCCAAGCCTGCTGGGGCAGACAGGGAATTGCCCCAGAGACTGCCGGGGCAGACAGGGAATAGCCCCAGAACCTTCCGGGGCAGACAGGGAATAGCCCCAAGCCTGCCGGGGCAGACAGGGAATAGCCCCAGAGCCTGCCGGGGCAGAAAGGGAATAGCCCCAAGCCTGCTGGGGCAGACAGGTAGTAGCCCCAAGCCTACCGGGGCAGATAGGGAATAGACCCAGAGCCTTCCGGGGCAGACAGGGAATAGCCCCAAGCCTGGCGGGGCAGACAGGGAATATATCCAAGGCTGTCGGGGCAGACAGGGAAATAGCCCCAAGCCTGCCTGGCAGACAGGGAATAGCCCCAGATCCTGCCGGGGCAGACAGGGAATAGCCCCAAGCCTGCCGGGGCAGACAGGTAATAGCCCCAGAGCATGCCGGGGCAGACAGGGAATAGCCCCAGAGCCTGCCGGGGCAGATAGGGAATAGCCCTAAGCCTGCGGGGGAGACAGAGAATAGCCCCAAGCCTGCCGTGGCAGACAGGGAATAGCCCCAGAGCGTGCCTGGGCAGACAGGGAATAGCCCCAGAGCGTGCCGGGGCAGACAGGGAATAGCCCCAAGCTTGCCGGGGCAGACAGGGAATAGCCCCAGAGTGTGCCAGGGCAGACAGGGAATAGCCCCAGAGCGTGCCGGGGCAGACAGGGAATAGCCCCAGAGCGTGCCGGGGCAGACAGGGAATAGCCCCAGAGCGTGCCGGGGCAGACAGGGAATAGCCCCAAGCTTGCTGGGGCAGACAGGGAATAGCCCCAGAGCATGCCGGGGCAGACAGGGAATAGCCCCAGCGCGTGCCGGGGCAGACATGGAATAGCCCCAAGCTCGCCGGGCCAGACAGGGAATAGCCCCAGAGGATGCCGGGGCAGACAGGGAATAGCCCCAAGCTTGACGGGGCAGACAGGGAATAGCCCCAAGCCTGTCGGGGGAGACAGGGAATAGCCCCAGAGCCTGCCGGGGCAGACAGGGAAATAGCCCCAAGCCTGCCTGGCAGACAGGGAATAGCCCCAGATCCTGCCGGGGCAGACAGGGAATAGCCCCAAGCCTGCCGGGGCAGACAGGTAATAGCTCCAGAGCTTGCCGGGGCAGACAGGGAATAGCCCCAGAGCCTGCCGGGGCAGACAGGGAATAGGCCCAAGCCTGCTGGGGCAGACAGGGAATTGCCCCAGAGACTGCCGGGGCAGACAGGGAATAGCCCCAAGTCTGCCGGGGCAGACAGGGAATAGCCCCAGAACCTTCCGAGGCAGACAGGGAATAGCCCCAAGCCTGCCGGGGCAGACAGGGAATAGCCCCAGAGCGTGCCGGGGCAGACAGGGAATAGCCCCAAGCTTGCCGGGGCAGACAGGGAATAGCCCCAGAGCGTGCCAGGGCAGACAGGGAATAGCCCCAGAGCGTGCCGGGGCAGACAGGGAATAGCCCCAGAGCGTGCCGGGGCAGACAGGGAATAGCCCCAGAGCGTGCCGGGGCAGACAGGGAATAGCCCCAAGCTTGCTGGGGCAGACAGGGAATAGCCCCAGAGCATGCCGGGGCAGACAGGGTATAGCCCCACCGCGTGCCGGGGCAGACATGGAATAGCCCCAATCTCGCAGGGCCAGACAGGGAATAGCCCCAGAGGATGCCGGGGCAGACAGGGAATAGCCCCAGAGCCTGCCTGGGCAGACAGGGAATAGCCCCAAGCCTGCTGCGGCAGACAGGGAATTGCCCCAGATACTGCCGGGGCAGACAGGGAATAGCCCCAATTCTGCCGGGGCAGACAGGGAATAGCCCCAGAACCTTCCGGGGCAGACAGGGAATAGCCCCAGAGCCTGCTGGGGCGGACAGGTAATAGCCCCAAGGCTGCCGGGGCAGACAGGGAATAGCCTCAGAGCATGCAGGGGCAGACAGGGAATAGCCCCAAGCTTGCCGGGGCAGACAGGGAATAGCCCCAGAGCATGCCGTTGCAGACAGGGAATAGCCCCAGAGCGTGCCGGGGCAGACAGGGAATAGCCCCAAGCTTGCCGGGGCAGACAGGGAATAGCCCCAGAGCATGCCGGGGGAAGACAGGGAATATCCCCAGCGCATGCCGGGGCAGACAGGGAATAGCCACAAGCTTGCCGGGGCAGACAGAGAATAGCCCCAGAGCATGCCGGGGCAGACAGGGAATAGCCCCAAGCTTGCCGGGGCAGACAGGGAATAGCCCCAGAGCATGCCGGGGCAAACAGGGAATAGACCCAGCGCGTGCCGGGGCAGACAGGGAATAGCCCCAAGCTTGCCGGGGCAGACAGGGAATAGCCCCAGATCATGCCGGGGCAGACAGGGAATAGCCCCAGCGCGTGCCGGGGCAGACATGGAATAGCCCCAAGCTCGCCGGGCCAGACAGGGAATAGCCCCAGAGCATGCCGGGGCAGACAGGGAATAGCCCCAGAGCCTGCCTGGGCAGACAGGGAATAGCCCCAAGCTTGCCGGGGCAGACAGGAAATAGCCCCAAGCCTGCTGGTGCAGACAGGGAATTGCCCCAGAGACTGCCTGGGCAGACAGGGAATAGCCACAATTCTGCCGGGTCAGACAGGGAATAGCCCCAGAACCTTCCGGGGCAGACAGGGAATAGCACCAAGCCTGCCGGGGCAGACAGGGAATAGCCCCAGAGCCTGCCGGGGCAGAAAGGGAATAGCCCCAAGCCTGCTGGGGCAGACAGGTAATAGCCCCATGCCTGCCGGGGCAGATAGGGAATAGCCCCAGAGCCTTCCGGGGCAGACAGGGAATAGCCCCAAGCCTGGCGGGGCAGACAGGGAATAGCCCCAAGCCTGACGGGGCAGACAGGGAATACCCCAGAGCATGCAGGGGCAGACAGGGAATAGCCCCAAGCTTGCCGGGGCAGACAGGGAATAGCCCCAGAACATGCCGGGGCAGACAGGGAATAGCCCCAGAGCATGCCGGGGCAGACAGGGAATAGCCCCAAGCTTGCCGGGGCATACAGGGAATAGCCCCAGAGCATGCCGGGGAGACAGGGAATAGCCCCAGCGCGTGCCGGGGCAGACAGGGAATAGCCCCAAGCTTGCCGGGGCAGAAAGGGAATAGCCCCAGAGCATGCCGGGGCAGACACGGAATAGCCCCAGACCCTGCCTGGGCAAACAGGGAATAGCCCCAAGCTTGCCGGGGCAGACAGGGAATAGCCCCAAGCCTGTCGGGGGAGACAGGGAATAGCCCCAGAGCCTTCCGGGGCAGACAGGGAATAGCCCAAAGCCTGCCGGGGCAGACAGGGAATAGCCCCAGAGCCTGCCGGGGCAGAAAGAGAATAGCCCCAAGCCTGCTGGGGCAGACAGGTAATAGCCCCAAGCCTGCCGGGGCAGACAGGGAATAGCCCCAGAACCTTCCGGGGCAGACAGGGAATCGCCCCAAGCCTGACGGGGCAGACAGGGAATAGCCCCAAGCCTGTCGGGGGAGACAGGGAATAGCCCCAGAGCCTGCCGGGGCAGACAGGGAAATAGCCCCAAGCCTGCCTGGCAGACAGGGAATAGCCCCAGATCCTGCCGGGGCAGACAGGGAATAGCCCCAAGCCTGCCGGGGCAGACAGGTAATAGCCCCAGAGCATGCCGGGGCAGACAGGGAATAGCCCCAGAGCCTGCCGGGGCAGATAGGGAATAGCCCCAAGCCTGCTGGGGCAGACAGGGAATTACCCCAGAGACTGCCGGGGCAGACAGGGAATAGCCCCAGAACCTTCCGGGGCAGACAGGGAATAGCCCCAAGCCTGCCGGGGCAGACAGGGAATAGCCCCAAAGCCTGCCGGGGCAGAAAGGGAATAGCCCCAAGCCTGCTGGGGCAGACAGGTAATAGCCCCAAGCCTGCCGGGGCAGATAGGGAATAGACCCAGAGCCTTCCGGGGCAGACAGGGAATAGCCCCAAGCCTGACGGGGCAGACAGGGAATATATCCAAGCCTGTCGGAGCAGACAGGGAAATAGCCCCAAGCCTGCCTGGCAGACAGGGAATAGCCCCAGATCCTGCCGGGGCAGACAGGGAATAGCCCCAAGCCTGCCGGGGCAGACAGGTAATAGCCCCAGAGCATGCCGGGGCAGACAGGGAATAGCCCCAGAGCCTGCCGGGGCAGATAGGGTTATAGCCCTAAGCCTGCGGGGGAGACAGAGAATAGCCCCAAGCCTGCCGTGGCAGACAGGGAATAGCCCCAGAGCGTGCCTGGGCAGACAGGGAATAGCCCCAGAGCGTGCCGGGGCAGACAGGGAATAGCCCCAAGCTTGCCGGGGCAGACAGGGAATAGCCCCAGAGTGTGCCAGGGCAGACAGGGAATAGCCCCAGAGCGTGCCGGGGCAGACAGGGAATAGCCCCAGAGCGTGCCGGGGCAGACAGGGAATAGCCCCAGAGCATGCCGGGGCAGACAGAGAATAGCCCCAGCGCGTGCCGGGGCAGACATGGAATAGCCCCAAGCTCGCCGGGCCAGACAGGGAATAGCCCCAGAGGATGCCGGGGCAGACAGGGAATAGCCCCAGATCCTGCCTGGGCAGACAGGGAATAGCCCCAAGCTTGCCGGGGCAGACAGGGAATAGCCCCAGCGCGTGCCGGGGCAGACAGGGAATAGCCCCAAGCTTGCCGGGGCAGAAAGGGAATAGCCCCAGAGCATGCCGGGGCAGACAGGGAATAGCCCCAGAGCCTGCCTGGGCAGACAGGGAATAGCCCCAAGCTTGCCGGGGCAGACAGGGAATAGCCCCAATCCTGCTGGGGCAGACAGGGAATTGACCCAGAGACTGCCGAGGCAGACAGGGAATAGCCCCAAGTCTGCCGGGGCAGACAGGGAATAGCCCCAGAGCCTTCCGTGGCAGACAGGGGATAGCCCCAAGCCTGCCGGGGCAGACAGGGAATAGCCCCAGAGCCTGCCGGGGCAGAAAGAGAATAGCCCCAAGCCTGCTGGGGCAGACAGGTAATAGCCCCAAGCCTGCCGGGGCAGACAGGGAATAGCCACAGAACCTTCCGGGGCAGACAGGGAATAGCCCCAAGCCTGACGGGACAGACAGGGAATAGCACAAAGCCTGTCGGAGGAGACAGGGAATAGCCCCAGAGCCTGCCGGGGCAGACAGGGAAATAGCCCCAAGCCTGCCTGGCAGACAGGGAATAGCCCCAGATCCTGCCGGGGCAGACAGGGAATAGCCCCAAGCCTGCCGGGGCAGACAGTTAATAGCCCCAGAGCATGCCGGGGCAGACAAAGAATAGCCCCAGAGCCTGCCGGGGCAGACAGGGAATAGCCCCAAGCCTGCTGGGGCAGATAGGGAATTGCCCCAGAGACTGCCGGGGCAGACTGGGAATAGCCACAGAACCTTCCGGGGCAGACAGGGAATAGCCCCAAGCCTGCCGGGGCAGACAGGGAATAGCCCCAGAGCCTGCCGGGGCAGAAAGGGAATAGCCCCAAGCCTGCTGGGGCAGACAGGTAATAGCCCCAAGCCTGCCGGGGCAGATAGGGAATAGCTCCAGAGTCTTCCAGGGCAGACAGGGAATAGCCCCAAGCCTGGCGGGGCAGACAGGGAATAGCTCCAAGCCTGTCGGGGCAGACAGGGAATAGCCACAGAGTGTGCCGGGTCAGACAGGGAATAGCCCCAGACCATTCAGGGGCAGACAGGGAATAGCCCCAAGCGTGCGGGGGAGACAGGGAATAGCCCCAAGCCTGCCGTGGCAGACAGGGAATAGCCCCAGAGCGTGCCGGGGCAGACAGGGAATAGCCCCAAGCTTGCCGGGGCAGACAGGGAATAGCCCCAGAGCGTGCCAGGGCAGACAGGGAATAGCCCCAGAGCGTGCCGGGGCAGACAGGGAATAGCCCCAGAGCGTGCCGGGGCAGACAGGGAATAGCCCCAGAGCGTGCCGGGGCAGACAGGGAATAGCCCCAAGCTTGCTGGGGCAGACAGGGAATAGCCCCAGAGCATGCCGGGGCAGACAGGGAATAGCCCCACCGCGTGCCGGGGCAGACATGGAATAGCCCCAATCTCGCAGGGCCAGACAGGGAATAGCCCCAGAGGATGCCGGGGCAGACAGGGAATAGCCCCAGAGCCTGCCTGGGCAGACAGGGAATAGCGCCAAGCCTGCTGCGGCAGACAGGGAATTGCCCCAGATACTGCCGGGGCAGACAGGGAATAGCCCCAATTCTGCCGGGGCAGACAGGGAATAGCCCCAGAACCTTCCGGAGCAGACAGGGAATAGCCCCAGAGCCTGCTGGGGCGGACAGGTAATAGCCCCAAGGCTGCCGGGGCAGACAGGGAATAGCCTCAGAGCATGCAGGGGCAGACAGGGAATAGCCCCAAGCTTGCCGGGGCAGACAGGGAATAGCCCCAGAGCATGCCGTTGCAGACAGGGAATAGCCCCAGAGCATGCCGGGGCAGACAGGGAATAGCCCCAAGCTTGCCGGTGCAGACAGGGAATAGCCCCAGAGCATGCCGGGGCAGACAGGGAATAGCCCCAGCGCGTGCCGGGGCAGACAGGGAATAGCCCCAGAGCCTGCCGGGGCAGACAGGGAATAGCCCCAGAACCTTCCGGGGCAGACAGGGAATAGCCCCAAGCCTGATGGGGCAGACAGGGAATAGCTCCAATCCTGCCGGGGCAGACAGGGAATAGCGCCAGAGCCTGCCGGGGCAGAAAGGGAATAGCTCTAGAGCATGCCGGGGCAGACAGGGATTAGCCCCAAGCCTGCCGGGGCAGACATGGAATAGCCCCAAGCCTGCCGGGGCAGACAGGGAATAGCCCCAGAGCCTGCCGAGGCAGACAGGGAATAGACCCAAACCTGCCGGTGCAGACAGGTAATAGCCCCATGCCTGCCGGGGCAGACAGGGAATAGCCCCAGAGCCTGCTGGGCAGACAGGGATTAGCCCCAGAGCATGCCGGGGCAGACAGAGAATAGCCCCAAGCCTGCCGCGGCAGACAGGGAATAGTCCCAAGCCTGCCGGGGCAGACAGGTAATAGCACCAAGCCTGTCGGGGCAGACAGGGATTAGCCCCAGAGCATGCCAGGGCAGACAGGGAGTAGCCCCAGAGCATGCTGGGGCAGACAGGGAATAGCCCCAAGCCTGGCGGGGCAGACAGGGAACAGCCCCAAGCCTGCCGGGGCAGACAGGGAATAGCCCCAGAGCATGCCGGGGCAGACAGGGAATAGACCCAGAGCATGCGGGGCAGATAGGGAGTAGCCCCAGGCCTGCCGGGGCAGACAGGGAATAGCCCAAAGCCTGCCGGGGTAGACAGGGAATAGCCCCAGCGCCTGCCGAGGCAGACAGGGAATAGACCCAGCGCGTGCCGGGGCAGACAGGGAATAGCCCCAAGCTTGCCGGGGCAGACAGGGAATAGCCCCAGATCATGCCGGGGCAGACAGGGAATAGCACCAGCGCGTGCCGGGGCAGACATGGAATAGCCCCAAGCCTGCCGGGGCAGACAGGGAATGGCCCCAATCCTGCCGGGGCAGACAGGGAATAGCCCCAAGCCTGCCGGGGCAGACAGGGAATAGCCCCAGAGCATGCCGGGCAGACAGGGAATAGCCCCAGAGCATGCCGGTGCAGAAAGTGAATAGCCCCAAGCTTGCCGGGGCAGACAGGGAATAGCCACAGAGCGTGCCGGGTCAGACAGGTAATAGCCCCAGACCCTTCCGGGGCAGACAGGGAATAGCCCCAAGCCTGCGGGGGAGACAGGGAATAGCCCCAAGCCTGCCGTGGCAGACAGGGAATAGCCCCAGAGCGTGCCGGGGCAGACAGGGAATAGCCCCAAGCTTGCCGTGGCAGACAGGGAATAGCCCCAGAGCGTGCCGGGGCAGACAGGGAATAGCCCCAGAGCGTGCCGGGGCAGACAGAGAATAGCCCCAGAGCGTGCCGGGGCAGACAGGGAATAGCCCCAGAGCGCGCCGGGGCAGACAGGGAATAGCCCCAAGCTTGCCGGGGCAGACAGGGAATAGCCCCAGAGCATGCCGGGGGAAGACAGGGAATAGCCCCAGCGCGTGCCGGGGCAGACAGGGAATAGCCACAAGCTTGCCGGGGCAGACAGAGAATAGCCCCAGAGCATGCCGGGGCAGACAGGGAATAGCCCCAAGCTTGCCGGGGCAGACAGGGAATAGCCCCAGAGCATGCCGGGGAAGACAGGGAATAGACCCAGCGCGTGCCGGGGCAGACAGGGAATAGCCCCAAGTTTGCAGGGGCAGACAGGGAATAGCCCCAGATCATGCCGGGGCAGACAGGGAATAGCCCCAGCGCGTGCCGGGGCAGACATGGAATAGCCCCAAGCTCGCCGGGCCAGACAGGGAATAGCCCCAGAGCATGCCGGGGCAGACAGGGAATAGCCCCAGAGCCTGCCTGGGCAGACAGGGAATAGCCCCAAGCTTGCCGGGGCAGACAGGAAATAGCCCCAAGCCTGCTGGTGCAGACAGGGAATTGCCCCAGAGACTGCCTGGGCAGACAGGGAATAGCCCCAAGTCTGCCGGGTCAGACAGGGAATAGCCCCAGAACCTTCCGGGGCAGGCAGGGAATAGCACCAAGCCTGCCGGGGCAGACAGGGAATAGCCACAGAGCCTGCCGGGGCAGAAAGGGAATAGCCCCAAGCCTGCTGGGGCAGACAGGTAATAGCCCCATGCCTTCCGGGGCAGATAGGGAATAGCCCCAGAGCCTTCCGGGGCAGACAGGGAATAGCCCCAAGCCTGGCGGGGCAGACAGGGAATAGCCCCAAGCCTGTCGGGGCAGACAGGGAATGCCCCAGAGCATGCAGGGGCAGACAGGGAATAGCCCCAAGCTTGCCGGGGCAGACAGGGAATAGCCCCAGAGCATGCCGGGGCAGACAGGGAATAGCCCCAGAGCATTCCGGGGCAGACAGGGAATAGCCCCAAGCTTGCCGGGGCAGACAGGGAATAGCCCCAGAGCATGCCGGGGAGACAGGGAATAGCCCCAGCGCGTGCCGGGGCAGACAGGGAATAGCCCCAAGCTTGCCGGGGCAGAAAGGGAATAGCCCCAGAGCATGCCGGGGCAGACACGGAATAGCCCTAGAGCCTGCCTGGGCAAACAGGGAATAGCCCCAAGCTTGCCGGGGCAGACAGGGAATAGCCCCAAGCCTGTCGGGGGAGACAGGGAATAGCCCCAGAGCCTTCCGGGGCAGACAGGGAATAGCCCAAATCCTGCCGGGGCAGACAGGGAATAGCCCCAGAGCCTGCCGGGGCAGAAAGAGAATAGCCCCAAGCCTGCTGGGGCAGACAGGTAATAGCCCCAAGCCTGCCGGGGCAGACAGGGAATAGCCCCAGAACCTTCCGGGGCAGACAGGGAATGGCCCCAAGCTTGCCGGGGTAGACAGGGAATAGCCCCAGCGCCTGCCGAGGCAGACAGGGAATAGCCCCAAGCCTGCCGGGGCAGGCAGGTAATAGCCCCAAGCCTGCTGGGGCAGACAGGGAATAGGCCCAGAGCCTGCCGGGGCAGACAGGGAATAGCCCCAGAGCCTTCCGGGGGAGACAGGGAATAGCCCCAAGCCTGCCGGGGCAGACAGGGAATAGCCCCAGAGCCTGCCGGGGCAGAAAGGGAATAGCCCAAGCCTGCTGGGGCAGACAGGTAATAGCCCCAAGCCTGCCGGGGCAGACAGGGAATAGCCCCAGAACCTTCCGGGGCAGACAGGGAATAGCCCCAAGCCTGACGGGGCAGACAGGGAATAGCCCCAATTCTGTCGGGGGAGACAGGGAATAGCCCCAGAGCCTGCCGGGGCAGACAGGGAAATAGCCCCAAGCCTGCCTGGCAGACAGGGAATAGCCCCAGATCCTGCCGGGGCAGACAGGGAATAGCCCCAAGCCTGCCGGGGCAGACAGGTAATAGCTCCAGAGCATGCCGGGGCAGACAGGGAATAGCCCCAGAGCCTGCCGGGGCAGACAGGGAATAGCCCCAAGCCTGCTGGGGCAGACAGGGAATTGCCCCAGAGACTGCCGGGGCAGACAGGGAATAGCCCCAAGTCTGCCGGGGCAGACAGGGAATAGCCCCAGAACCTTCCGGGGCAGACAGGGAATAGCCCCAAGCCTGCCGGGGCAGACAGGGAATAGCCCCAGAGCCTGCCGGGGCAGAAAGGGAATAGCCCCAAGCTTGCTGGGGCAGACAGGTAATAGCCCCAAGCCTGCCGGGGCAGATAGGGAATAGACCCAGAGCCTTCCGGGGCAGACAGGGAATAGCCCCAAGCCTGGCGGGGCAGACAGGGAATAGCCCCAAGCCTGTCGGGGCAGACAGGGAATAGCCCCAGAGCATGCCGGGGCAGACAGGGAATAGCCCCAAGCTTGCGGGGCAGACAGGAAATAGCCCCAGAGCATGCCGGGGCAGACAGGGAATAGCCCCAGAGCATGCCGGGGCAGACAGGGAATAGCCCCAAGCTTGCCGGGGCAGACAGGGAATAGCCCCAGAGCATGCCGGGGCAGACAGGGAATAGCCCCAGAGCCTGCATGGGCAGACAGGGAATAGCCCCAAGCTTGCCGGGGCAGACAGGGAATAGCCCCAAGCCTGCTGGGGCAGACAGGGAATTGACCCAGAGACTGCCGAGGCAGACAGGGAATAGCCCCAAGTCTGCCGGGGCAGACAGGGAATAGCCCCAGAGCCTTCCGGGCAGACAGGGAATAGCCCCAAGCCTGCCGGGGCAGACAGGGAATAGCCCCAGAGCCTGCCGGGGCAGAAAGGGAGTAGCCCCAAGCCTGCGGGGGCAGACAGGTAATAGCCCCAAGCCTGCCGGGGCAGACAGGGAATAGCCCCAGAACCTTCCGGGGCAGACAGGGAATAGCCCCAATCCTGATGGGTCAGACAGGGAATAGCTCCAATCCTGCCGGGGCAGACAGGGAATAGCGCCAGAGCCTGCCGGGGCAGAAAGGGAATAGCCCTAGAGCACGCCGGGGCAGACAGGGATTAGCCCCAAGCCTACCGGGGCAGACATGGAATAGCCCCAAGCCTGCCGGGGCAGACAGGGAATAGCCCCAGAGCCTGCCGAGGCAGACAGGGAATAGACCCAAACCTGCCGGGGCAGACAGGGAATAGCCCCAGAGCCTGCTGGGCAGACAGGGATTAGCCCCAGAGCATGCCGGGGCAGACAGAGAATAGCCCCAAGCCTGCCGGGGCAGGCAGGTAATAGCCCCAAGCCTGCCGGGGCAGACAGGGAATAGGCCCAGAGCCTGCCGGGGCAGACAGGGAATAGCCCCAGAGCATGCCGCGGCAGACAGGGAATAGACCCAAGCCTGCCGGGGCAGACAGGTAATAGCCCCAAGCCTGCCGGGGCAGACAGGGAATAGCCCCAGAGCATGCCAGGGCAGACAGGGAATAGCCCCAGAGCATGCTGGGGCAGACAGGGAATAGCCCCAAGCCTGCCGGGGCAGACAGGTAATAGCCCCAAGCCTGCCGGGGCAGACAGGGAATAGCCCCAGAGCATGCCGGGGCAGACAGGGAATAGACCCAGAGCATGCCGGGGCAGATAGGGAATAGCCCCAAGCCTGCCGGGGCAGACAGGGAATAGCCCCAAGCCTGCCGGGGTAGACAGGGAATAGCCCCAGCGCCTGCCGAGGCAGACAGGGAATAGCCCCAAGCCTGCCGGGGCAGGCAGGTAATAGCCCCAAGCCTGCCGGGGCAGACAGGGAATAGGCCCAGAGCCTGCCGGGGCAGACAGGGAATAGCCCCAGAGCATGCCGGGGCAGACAGGGAATAGCCCCAAGCCTGCCAGGGCAGACAGGGAATAGCCCCAGTGCATGCCGGTGCAGACAGGGAATAGCCCCAAGCCCGGCGGGGCAGACAGGGAATAGTCCCTGAGCATGCCTGGGCAGACAGGGAATAGACCCAAGCCTTCCGGGGCAGACAGGGAATAGCCCCAAGCCTGACGGTGCAGACAGGGAGTAGCCCAAAGCCTGCTGGGGCAGAGAGGGAATAGCCCCAAGCCTGCCGGGGCAGACAGGGTAAAGCCCCGGAGCCTCCCGGGGCAGACAGGGAATAGCCCCAGAGCATGCCGGGGCAGACAGGGAACAGCCCCAGAGCTTGCCGGTGGAGACAAGGAATAGCCCCAGAGCTTGCCGGGGCAGACAGGGAATAGCCCCAAGCCTGCCGGGGCAGAAAGGGAATAGCCCCAAGCCTGCCGGGGCAGACAGGGAATAGCCCCAATCCTGCCGGGGCAGACAGGGAATAGACCCAAGCCTGCCGGGGCAGACAGGGAATAGCCCCAGAGCATGCCGGGGCAGACAGGGAATAGCCACAGAGCGTGCCGGGTCAGACAGGGAATAGCCCCAGACCCTTCTGGGGCAGACAGGGAATAGCCCCAAGCCTGCGGGGGAGACAGGGAATAGCCCCAAGCCTGCCGTGGCAGACAGGGAATAGCCCCAGAGCGTGCCGGGGCAGACAGGGAATAGCCCCAAGCTTGCCGTGGCAGACAGGGAATAGCCCCAGAGCGTGCCGGGGCAGACAGGGAATAGCCCCAGAGCGTGCCGGGGCAGACAGGGAATAGCCCTAGAGCGTGCCGGGGCAGACAGGGAATAGCCTCAGAGCCTGCCTGGGCAGACAGGGAATAGCCCCAAGCCTGCTGGGGCAGACAGGGAATTGCCCCAGAGACTGCCGGGGCAGACAGGGAATAGCCCCAAGTCTGCCGGGGCAGACAGGGAATAGCCCCAGAACCTTCCGGGGCAGACAGGGAATAGCCCCAAGCCTTCCGGGGCAGACAGGGAATAGCCCCAGAGCCTGCCGGGGCAGAAAGGTAATAGCCCCAAGCCTGGCTGGGCAGACAGGGAATAGCCCCAAGCCTGTCGGGGCAGACATGGAATAGCCCCAGAGCATGCAGGGGCAGACAGGGAATAGCCCCAAGCTTGCCGGGGCAGACAGGGAATAGCCCCAGAGCATGCCGGGGCAGACAGGGAATAGCCACAGAGCATGCTGGGGCAGACAGGGAATAGCCCCAAGGTTGCCGGTGCAGACAATGAATAGCCCCAGAGCATGCCGGGGCAGACAGGGAATAGCCCCAAGCCTTCCGGGGCAGACAGGGAATAGCCCCAAGCCTGCCGGGGCAGACAGGGAGTAGCCCAAAGCCTGCCGGGGCAGAGAGGGAATAGCCCCAAGCCTGCCGGGGCAGACAGGGAAAAGCCCCAGAGCCTGCCGTTGCAGACAGGGAACAGCCCCAGAGCTTGCCGGGGGAGACAAGGAATAGCCCCAGAGCTTGCCGGGGCAGAGAGGGAATAGCCCCAGCGCGTGCCGGGGCAGACATGGAATAGCCCCAAGCTCGCCGGGCCAGACAGGGAATAGCCCCAGAGCATGCCGGGGCAGACAGGGAATAGCCCCAGAGCGTGCCGGGGCAGACAGGGAATAGCCCAAGAGCGTGCCGGGGCAGACAGGGATTAGCCCCAGAGCGTGCCTGGGCAGACAGGGAATAGCCCCAAGCTTGCCGGGGCAGACAGGGAATAGCCCCAGAGCATGCCGGGGGAAGACAGGGAATAGCCCCAGCGCGTGACGGGGCAGACAGGGGATAGCACCAAGCTTGCCGGGGCAGACAGAGAATAGCCCCAGAGCATGCCGGGGCAGACAGAGAATAGCCCCAAGCTTGCCAGAGCAGACAGGGAATAGCCCCAGAGCATGCCGGGGCAGACAGGGAATAGCCCCAGCGCGTGCCGGGGCAGACAGGGAATAGCCCCAAGCTTGCTGGGGCAGACAGGGAATAGCCCCAGATCATGCCGGGGCAGACAGGGATTAGCCCCAGCGCGTGCCGGGGCAGACATGGAATAGCCCGAAGCTCGCCGGGCCAGACAGGGAATAGCCCCAGAGCATGGCGGGGGAGACAGGGAATTGCCCCAGAGCCTGCCTGGGAAGACAGGGAATAGCCCCAAGCTTGCCGGGGCAGACAGGAAATAGCCCCAAGCCTGCTGGTGCAGACAGGGAATTGCCCCAGAGACTGCAGGGGCAGACAGGGAATAGCCCCAGGTCTGCGGGGGCAGACAGGGAATAGCCCCAGAACCTTCCGGGGCAGATAGGGAATAGACCCAAGATTGCCGGGGCAGACAGGGAATAGCCCCAGAGCCTGCCGGGGCAGTAAGGGAATAGCCCCAAGCCTGCAGGGGCAGACAGGTAATAGCCCCAAGCCTGCCGGTGCAGATAGGGAATAGCCCCAGAGCCTTCCGGGGCAGACAGGGAATAGCCCCAAGCCTGGCGGGGCAGACAGGGAATAGCCCCAAGCCTGTCGGGGCAGACAGGGAATACCCCAGTGCATGCAGGGGCAGACAGGGAATAACCCCAAGCTTGCCGGGGAAGACAGGGAATAGCCCCAGAGCATGGCGGGGCAGACAGGGAATAGCCCCAGAGCATGCTGGGGCAGACAGGGAATAGCCCCAAGCTTGCCGGGGCAGACAGGGAATAGCCCCAGAGCATGCCGGGGCAGACAGGGAATAGCCCCAAGCCTTCCGGGGCAGACAGGGAATAGCCCCAAGCCTGCCGGGGCAGACAGGGAGTAGCCCAAAGCCTGCCGGGGCAGAGAGGGAATAGCCCCAAGCCTGCCGGGCAGACAGGTAATACCCCGGAGCCTCCCGGGGCAGACAGTGAATAGCCCCAGAGCCTGCCGGGGCAGACAGGGAACAGCCCCAGAGCTTGCCGGGGGAGACAAGGAATAGCCCCAGAGCTTGCCGGGGCAGAGAGGGAATAGCCCCAAGCCTGCCGGGGCAGACAGGGAATAGCCCCAAGCCTGCCGGGGCAGACAGGGAATGGCCCCAATCCTGCTGGGGCAGACAGGGAATAGCCCGAAGCCTGCCGGGGCAGACAGGGAATAGCCCCAGAGTATGCCGGGCAGACAGGGAATAGCCCCAGAGCATGCCGGGGCAGAAAGTGAATAGCCCCAAGCTTGCCGGGGCAGACAGGGAATAGCCACAGAGCGTGCCGGGTCAGACAGGTAATAGCCCCAGACCCTTCCGGGGCAGACAGGGAATAGCCCCAAGCCTGCGGGGGAGACAGGGAATAGCCCCAAGCCTGCCGTGGCAGACAGGGAATAGCCCCAGAGCGTGCCGGGGCAGACAGGGAATAGCCCCAAGCTTGCCGTGGCAGACAGGGAATAGCCCCAGAGCGTGCCGAGGCAGACAGGGAATAGCCCCAGAGCGTGCCGGGGCAGACAGAGAATAGCCCCAGACCGTGCCGGGGCAGACAGGGAATAGCCCCAGAGCGTGCCGGGGCAGACAGGGAATAGCCCCAAGCTTGCCGGGGCAGACAGGGAATAGCCCCAGAGCATGCCGGGGGAAGACAGGGAATATCCCCAGCGCATGCCGGGGCAGACAGGGAATAGCCACAAGCTTGCCGGGGCAGACAGAGAATAGCCCCAGAGCATGCCGGGGCAGACAGGGAATAGCCCCAAGCTTGCCGGGGCAGACAGGGAATAGACCCAGAGCATGCCGGGGCAGACAGGGAATAGACCCAGCGCGTGCCGGGGCAGACAGGGAATAGACCCAAGCTTGCCGGGGCAGACAGGGAATAGCCCCAGATCATGCCGGGGCAGACAGGGAATAGCCCCAGCGCGTGCCGGGGCAGACATGGAATAGCCCCAAGCTCGCCGGGCCAGACAGGGAATAGCCCCAGAGCATGCCGGGGCAGACAGGGAATAGCCCCAGAGCCTGCCTGGGCAGACAGGGAATAGCCCCAAGCTTGCCGGGGCAGACAGGAAATAGCCCCAAGCCTGCTGGTGCAGACAGGGATTGCCCCAGAGACTGCCTGGGCAGACAGGGAATAGCCCCAATTCTGCCGGGTCAGACAGGGAATAGCCCCAGAACCTTCCGGGGCAGACAGGGAATAGCACCAAGCCTGCCGGGGCAGACAGGGAATAGCCCCAGAGCCTGCCGGGGCAGAAAGGGAATAGCCCCAAGCCTGCTGGGGCAGACAGGTAATAGCCCCATGCCTGCCGGGGCAGATAGGGAATAGCCCCAGAGCCTTCCGGGGCAGACAGGGAATAGCCCCAAGCCTGGCGGGGCAGACAGGGAATAGCCCCAAGCCTGACGGGGCAGACAGGGAATACCCCAGAGCATGCAGGGGCAGACAGGGAATAGCCCCAAGCTTGCCGGGGCAGACAGGGAATAGCCCCAGAACATGCCGGGGCAGACAGGGAATAGCCCCAGAGCATGCCGGGGCAGACAGGGAATAGCCCCAAGCTTGCCGGGGCAGACAGGGAATAGCCCCAGAGCATGCCGGGGAGACAGGGAATAGCCCCAGCGCGTGCCGGGGCAGACAGGGAATAGCCCCAAGCTTGCCGGGGCAGAAAGGGAATAGCCCCAGAGCATGCCGGGGCAGACACGGAATAGCCCCAGACCCTGCCTGGGCAAACAGGGAATAGCCCCAAGCTTGCCGGGGCAGACAGGGAATAGCCCCAAGCCTGTCGGGGGAGACAGGGAATAGCCCCAGAGCCTTCCGGGGCAGACAGGGAATAGCCCAAAGCCTGCCGGGGCAGACAGGGAATAGCCCCAGAGCCTGCCGGGGCAGAAAGAGAATAGCCCCAAGCCTGCTGGGGCAGACAGGTAATAGCCCCAAGCCTGCCGGGGCAGACAGGGAATAGCCCCAGAACCTTCCGGGGCAGACAGGGAATCGCCCCATTCCTGACGGGGCAGACAGGGAATAGCCCCAAGCCTGTCGGGGGAGACAGGGAATAGCCCCAGAGCCTGCCGGGGCAGACAGGGAAATAGCCCCAAGCCTGCCTGGCAGACAGGGAATAGCCCCAGATCCTGCCGGGGCAGACAGGGAATAGCCCCAAGCCTGCCGGGGCAGACAGGTAATAGCCCCAGAGCATGCCGGGGCAGACAGGGAATAGCCCCAGAGCCTGCCGGGGCAGATAGGGAATAGCCCCAAGCCTGCTGGGGCAGACAGGGAATTGCCCCAGAGACTGCCGGGGCAGACAGGGAATAGCCCCAGAACTTTCCGGGGCAGACAGGGAATAGCCCCAAGCCTGCCGGGGCAGACAGGGAATAGCCCCAGAGCCTGCCGGGGCAGAAAGGGAATAGCCCCAAGCCTGCTGGGGCAGACAGGTAATAGCCCCAAGCCTGCCGGGGCAGATAGGGAATAGCCCCAGAGCCTTCCGGGGCAGACAGGGAATAGCCCAAGCCTGGCGGAGCAGACAGGGAATATATCCAAGCCTGTCGGGGCAGACAGGGAAATAGCCCCAAGCCTGCCTGGCAGACAGGGAATAGCCCCAGATCCTGCCGGGGCAGACAGGGAATAGCCCCAAGCCTGCCGGGGCAGACAGGTAATAGCCCCAGAGCATGCCGGGGCAGACAGGGAATAGCCCCAGAGCCTGCCGGGGCAGATAGGGAATAGCCCTAAGCCTGCGGGGGAGACAGAGAATAGCCCCAAGCCTGCCGTGGCAGACAGGGAATAGCCCCAGAGCGTGCCTGGGCAGACAGGGAATAGCCCCAGAGCGTGCCGGGGCAGACAGGGAATAGCTCCAAGCCTGCCGGGGCAGACAGGGAATAGCCCCAGAGTGTGCCAGGGCAGACAGGGAATAGCCCCAGAGCGTGCCGGGGCAGACAGGGAATAGCCCCAGAGCGTGCCGGGGCAGACAGGGAATAGCCCCAGAGCGTGCTGGGGCAGACAGGGAATAGCCCCAAGCTTGCTGGGGCAGACAGGGAATAGCCCCAGAGCATGCCGGGGCAGACAGGGAATAGCCCCAGCGCGTGCCGGGGCAGACATGGAATAGCCCCAAGCTCGCCGGGCCAGACAGGGAATAGCCCCAGAGGATGCCGGGGCAGACAGGGAATAGCCCCAGATCCTGCCTGGGTAGACAGGGAATAGCCCCAAGCTTGCCGGGGCAGACAGGGAATAGCCCCAGCACGTGCCGGGGCAGACAGGGAATAGCCCCAAGCTTGCCGGGGCAGAAAGGGAATAGCCCCAGAGCATGCCGGGGCAGACAGGGAATAGCCCCAGAGCCTGCCTGGGCAGACAGGGAATAGCCCCAAGCTTGCCGGGGCAGACAGGGAATAGCCCCAAGCCTGCTGGGGCAGACAGGGAATTGACCCAGAGCCTTCCGTGGCAGACAGGGGATAGCCCCAAGCCTGCCGGGGCAGACAGGGAATAGCCCCAGAGCCTGCCGGGGCAGAAAGAGAATAGCCCCAAGCCTGACGGGACAGACAGGGAATAGCACAAAGCCTGTCGGAGGAGACAGGGAATAGCCCCAGAGCCTGCCGGGGCAGACAGGGAAATAGCCCCAAGCCTGCCTGGCAGACAGGGAATAGCCCCAGATCCTGCCGGGGCAGACAGGGAATAGCCCCAAGCCTGCCGGGGCAGACAGGTAATAGCCCCAGAGCATGCCGGGGCAGACAAAGAATAGCCCCAGAGCCTGCCGGGGCAGACAGGGAATAGCCCCAAGCCTGCTGGGGCAGACAGGGAATTGCCCCAGAGACTGCCGGGGCAGACTGGGAATAGCCCCAGAACCTTCCGGGGCAGACAGGGAATAGCCCCAAGCCTGCCGGGGCAGACAGGGAATAGCCCCAGAGCCTGCCGGGGAGAAAGGGAATAGCCCCAAGCCTGCTGGGGCAGACAGGTAATAGCCCCAAGCCTGCCGGGGCAGATAGGGAATAGCTCCAGAGTCTTCCGGGGCAGACAGGGAATAGCCCCAAGCCTGGCGGGGCAGACAGGGAATAGCTCCAAGCCTGTCGGGGCAGACAGGGAATAGCCACAGAGCGTGCCGGGTCAGACAGGGAATAGCCCCAGACCATTCAGGGGCAGACAGGGAATAGCCCCAAGCGTGCGGGGGAGACAGGGAATAGCCCCAAGCCTGCCGTGGCAGACAGGGAATAGCCCCAGAGCGTGCCGGGGCAGACAGGGAATAGCCCCAAGCTTGCCGGGGCAGACAGGGAATAGCCCCAGAGCGTGCCAGGGCAGACAGGGAATAGCCCCAGAGCGTGCCGGGGCAGACAGGGAATAGCCCCAGAGCGTGCCGGGGCAGACAGGGAATAGCCCCAGAGCGTGCCGGGGCAGACAGGGAATAGCCCCAAGCTTGCTGGGGCAGACAGGGAATAGCCCCAGAGCATGCCGGGGCAGACAGGGAATAGCCCCACCGCGTGCCGGGGCAGACATGGAATAGCCCCAATCTCGCAGGGCCAGACAGGGAATAGCCCCAGAGGATGCCGGGGCAGACAGGGAATAGCCCCAGAGCCTGCCTGGGCAGACAGGGAATAGCCCCAAGCCTGCTGCGGCAGACAGGGAATTGCCCCAGATACTGCCGGGGAAGACAGGGAATAGCCCCAATTCTGCCGGGGCAGACAGGGAATAGCCCCAGAACCTTCCGGGGCAGACAGGCAATAGCCCCAGAGCCTGCTGGGGCGGACAGGTAATAGCCCCAAGGCTGCCGGGGCAGACAGGGAATAGCCTCAGAGCATGCAGGGGCAGACAGGGAATAGCCCCAAGCTTGCCGGGGCAGACAGGGAATAGCCCCAGAGCATGCCGTTGCAGACAGGGAATAGCCCCAGAGCATGCCGGGGCAAACAGGGAATAGCCCCAAGCTTGCCGGGGCAGACAGGGAATAGCCCCAGAGCATGCCGGGGCAGACAGGGAATAGCCCCAGCGCGTGCCGGGGCAGACAGGGAATAGCCCCAGAGCCTGCTGGGGCAGACAGGTAATATCCCCAAGGCTGCCGGGGCAGACAGGGAATAGCCTCAGGGCATGCAGGGGCAGACAGGGAATAGCCCCAAGCTTCCCGGGGCAGACAGGGAATAGCCCCAGAGCATGCCGTTGCAGACAGGGAATAGCCCCAGAGCATGCCGGGGCAGACAGGGAATAGCCCCAAGCTTGCCGGGGCAGACAGGGAATAGCCCCAGAGCATGCCGGGGCAGACAGGGAATAGCCCCAGCGCGTGCCGGGGCAGACAGGGAATAGCCCCAAGCTTGCCGGGGCAGACAGGGAATAGCCCCAGAGCATGCTGGGGCAGACAGGGAATAGCCCCAGAGCCTGCCTGGGCAGACAGGGAATAGCCCCAAGCTTGCCGGGGCAGACAGGGAATAGCCCCAAGCCTGCTGGGGCAGACAGGGAATTGACCCAGAAACTGCCGAGGCAGACAGGGAATAGCCCCAAGTCTGCCGGGGCAGACAGGGAATAGCCCCAGAGCCTTCCGGGGCAGACAGGGAATAGCCCCAAGCCTGCCGGGGCAGACAGGGAATAGCCCCAGAGCCTGCCGGGGCAGAAAGGGAATAGCCCCAAGCCTGCTGGGGCAGACAGGTAATAGCCCCAAGCCTGCCGGGGCAGACAGGGAATAGCCCCAGAACCTTCCGGGGCAGACAGGGAATAGCCCCAATCCTGACCGGGCAGACAGGGAATAGCCCCAAGCCTGTCGGGGGAGACAGGGAATAGCCCCAGAGCCTGCCGGGGCAGACAGGGAAATAGCCCCAAGCCTGCCTGGCAGACAGGGAATAGCCCCAGATCCTGCCGGGGCAGACAGGGAATAGCCCCAAGCCTGCCGGGGCAGACAGGTAATAGCTCCAGAGCATGCCGGGGCAGACAGGGAATAGCCCCAGAGCCTGCCGGGGCAGACAGGGAATAGCTCCAAGCCTGCTGGGGCAGACAGGGAATTGTCCCAGAGACTGCCGGGGCAGACAGGGAATAGCCCCAAGTCAGCCGGGGCAGACAGGGAATAGCCCCAGAACCTTGCGGGGCAGACAGGGAATAGCCCCAAGCCTGCCGTGGCAGACAGAGAATAGCCGCAGAGCCTGCCGGGGCAGAAAGGTAATAGCCCCAAGACTGCTGGGGCAGACAGGTAATAGCCCCAAGCCTGCCGGGGCAGATAGGGAATAGACCCAGAGCCTTCCGGGGCAGACAGGGAATAGCCCCAAGCCTGGCGGGGCAGACAGGGAATAGCCCCAAGCCTGTCGGGGCAGACAGGGAATAGCCCCAGAGCATGCCGGGGCAGACAGGGAATAGCCCCAAGCTTGCGGGGCAGACAGGGAATAGCCCCAGAGCATGCCGGGGCAGACAGGGAATAGCCCCAGAGCATGCCGGGGCAGACAGGGAATAGCCCCAAGCTTCCCGGGGCAGACAGGGAATAGCCCCAGAGCATGCCGGGGCAGACAGGGAATAGCCCCAAGCTTGCCGGGGCAGACAGGAAATAGCCCCAAGCCTGCTGGTGCAGACAGGGAATTGCCCCAGAGACTGCCTGGGCAGACAGGGAATAGCCCCAGAGCATGCCGGGGCAGACAAAGAATAGCCCCAGAGCCTGCCGGGGCAGACAGGGAATAGCCCCAAGCCTGCTGGGGCAGACAGGGAATTGCCCCAGAGACTGCCGGGGCAGACTGGGAATAGCCCCAGAACCTTCCGGGGCAGACAGGGAATAGCCCCAAGCCTGCCGGGGCAGACAGGGAATAGCCCCAGAGCCTGCCGGGGCAGAAAGGGAATAGCCCCAAGCCTGCGGGGGCAGACAGGTAATAGCCCCAAGCCTGCCGGGGCAGATAGGGAATAGCTCCAGAGTCTTCCGGGGCAGACAGGGAATAGCCCCAAGCCTGGCGGGGCAGACAGGGAATAGCTCCAAGCCTGTCGGGGCAGACAGGGAATAGCCACAGAGCGTGCCGGGTCAGACAGGGAATAGCCCCAGACCATTCAGGGGCAGACAGGGAATAGCCCCAAGCGTGCGGGGGAGACAGGGAATAGCCCCAAGCCTGCCGTGGCAGACAGGGAATAGCCCCAGAGCGTGCCGGGGCAGACAGGGAATAGCCCCAAGCTTGCCGGGGCAGACAGGGAATAGCCCCAGAGCGTGCCAGGGCAGACAGGGAATAGCCCCAGAGCGTGCCGGGGCAGACAGGGAATAGCCCCAGAGCGTGCCGGGGCAGACAGGGAATAGCCCCAGAGCGTGCCGGGGCAGACAGGGAATAGCCCCAAGCTTGCTGGGGCAGACAGGGAATAGCCCCAGAGCATGCCGGGGCAGACAGGGAATAGCCCCAGAGCCTGCCTGGGCAGACAGGGAATAGCCCCAAGCCTGCTGCGGCAGACAGGGAATTGCCCCAGATACTGCCGGGGAAGACAGGGAATAGCCCCAATTCTGCCGGGGCAGACAGGGAATAGCCCCTGAACCTTCCGGGGCAGACAGGGAATAGCCCCAGAGCCTGCTGGGGCGGACAGGTAATAGCCCCAAGGCTGCCGGGGCAGACAGGGAATAGCCTCAGAGCATGCAGGGGCAGACAGGGAATAGCCCCAAGCTTGCCTGGGCAGACAGGGAATAGCCCCAGAGCATGCCGTTGCAGACAGGGAATAGCCCCAGAGCATGCCGGGGCAGACAGGGAATAGCCCCAAGCTTGCCGGGGCAGACAGGGAATAGCCCCAGAGCATGCCGGGGCAGACAGGGAATAGCCCCAGCGCGTGCCGGGGCAGACAGGGAATAGCCCCAGAGCCTGCTGGGGCAGACAGGTAATATCCCCAAGGCTGCCGGGGCAGACAGGGAATAGCCTCAGGGCATGCAGGGGCAGACAGGGAATAGCCCCAAGCTTCCCGGGGCAGACAGGGAATAGCCCCAGAGCATGCCGTTGCAGACAGGGAATAGCCCCAGAGCATGCCGGGGCAGACAGGGAATAGCCCCAAGCTTGCCGGGGCAGACAGGGAATAGCCCCAGAGCATGCCGGGGCAGACAGGGAATAGCCCCAGCGCGTGCCGGGGCAGACAGGGAATAGCCCCAAGCTTGCCGGGGCAGACAGGGAATAGCCCCAGAGCATGCTGGGGCAGACTGGGAATAGCCCCAGAGCCTGCCTGGGCAGACAGGGAATAGCCCCAAGCTTGCCGGGGCAGACAGGGAATAGCCCCAAGCCTGCTGGGGCAGACAGGGAATTGACAGAGAAACTGCCGAGGCAGACAGGGAATAGCCCCAAGTCTGCCGGGGCAGACAGGGAATAGCCCCAGAGCCTTCCGGGGCAGACAGGGAATAGCCCCAAGCCTGCCGGGGCAGACAGGGAATAGCCCCAGAGCCTGCCGGGGCAGAAAGGGAATAGCCCCAAGCCTGCCGGGGCAGACAGGGAATAGCCCCAGAGCCTGCCGGGGCAGAAAGGGAATAGCCCCAAGCCTGCTGGGGCAGACAGGTAATAGCCCCAAGCCTGCCGGAGCAGACAGGGAATAGCCCCAGAACCTTCCGGGGCAGACAGGGAATAGCCCCAAGCCTGACCGGGCAGACAGGGAATAGCCCCAAGCCTGTCGGGGGAGACAGGGAATAGCCCCAGAGCCTGCCGGGGCAGACAGGGAAATAGCCCCAAGCCTGCCTGGCAGACAGGGAATAGCCCCAGATCCTGCCGGGGCAGACAGGGAATAGCCCCAAGCCTGCCGGGGCAGACAGGTAATAGCTCCAGAGCATGCCGGGGCAGACAGGGAATAGCCCCAGAGCCTGCCGGGGCAGACAGGGAATAGCCCCAAGCCTGCTGGGGCAGACAGGGAATTGTCCCAGAGACTGCCGGGGCAGACAGGCAATAGCCCCAAGTCAGCCGGGGCAGACAGGGAATAGCCCCAGAACCTTGCGGGGCAGACAGGGAATAGCCCCAAGCCTGCCGTGGCAGACAGAGAATAGCCCCAGAGCCTGCCGGGGCAGAAAGGTAATAGCCCCAAGACTGCTGGGGCAGACAGGTAATAGCCCCAAGCCTGCCGGGGCAGATAGGGAATAGACCCAGAGCCTTCCGGGGCAGACAGGGAATAGCCCCAAGCCTGGCGGGGCAGACAGGGAATAGCCCCAAGCCTGTCGGGGCAGACAGGGAATAGCCCCAGAGCATGCCGGGGCAGACAGGGAATAGCCCCAAGCTTGCGGGGCAGACAGGGAATAGCCCCAGAGCATGCCGTGGCAGACAGGGAATAGCCCCAGAGCATGCCGGGGCAGACAGGGAATAGCCCCAAGCTTCCCGGGGCAGACAGGGAATAGCCCCAGAGCATGCCGGGGCAGACAGGGAATAGCCCCAGCGCGTGCCGGGGCAGACAGGGAATAGCCCCAAGCTTGCCGGGGCAGACAGGGAATAGCCCCAGAGCATGCCGGGGCAGACAGGGAATAGCCCCAGAGCCTGCCTGGGCAGACAGGGAATAGCCCCATGCTTGCCGGGGCAGACAGGGAATAGCCCCAAGCCTGCTGGGGCAGACAGGGAATTGACCCAGAGACTTCCGAGGCAGACAGGGAATAGCCCCAAGTCTGCCGGGGCAGACAGGGAATAGCCCCAGAGCCTTCCGGGGCAGACAGGGAATAGCCCCAAGCCTGCCGGGGCAGACAGGGAACAGTCCCAGAGCCTGCCGGGGCAGAAAGGTAATAGCCCCAAGCCTGCTGGGGCAGACAGGTAATAGCCCCAAGCCTGCCGGGGCAGACAGGGAATAGCCCCAGAACCTTCCGGGGCAGACAGGGAATTGCCCCAAGCCTGATGGGGCAGACAGGGAATAGCCCCAAGCCTGTCGGGGGAGACTGGGAATAGCCCCAGAGCCTGCCGGGGCAGACAGGGAAATAGCCCCAAGCCTGCCTGGCAGACAGGGAATAGCCCCAAGCCTGCCGGGGCAGACAGGGAATAGCCCCAGAGGATGCCGGGGAGACAGGGAATAGCCCCAAGCCTGCCGGGGCAGACAGGGAATAGCCCCAAGCCTGGCGGGGCAGATAAGGAATAGCCCCAAGCCTGCCGGGGCAGACAGGGAATAGCCCACAGAGCCTGCCGGGACAGACAGGGAATAGCCCCAGAGCATGCCCGGGCAGACAGGGAATGGCCCCAGAGCCTGCCAGGGCAGACAGGGAATAGCCCCAAAGCATGCCGGGGCAGACAGGGAATAGCCCCAATCCTGCCGGGGCAGACAGGGAATAGCCCCAGAGCCTTCCGGGGCAGACAGGGAATAGCCCCAAGCCTGGCGGGGCAGATAGGGAATAGCCCCAAGCCTGCCGGGGCAGACAGGGAATAGCCCCAGAGCCTGCCGGTGCAGACAGGGAATAGCCCCAGAGCATGCCGGGGCAGAGAGGGAATAGCCCCAAGCCTGCCGGGGCAGACAGGGAATAGCCCCAAGCCTGCCTGGGCAGACAGGGAATAGCCCCAGAGCCTGCCGAGGCAGACAGGGAATAGCCCCACGCCTGCCGGGGCAGACAGGTAATAGCCCCAAGCCTGCCGGGGCAGACAAGGAATAGCCCCAAGTCTGCCGGGGCAGACAGGGAATAGTCCCAGAGCCTTCCGGGGCAGACAGGGAATAGCCCCAAGCCTGCCGGGGCAGACAGGGAATAGCCCCAGAGCCTGCCGGGGCAGAAAGGGAATAGCCCCAAGCCTGCTGGGGCAGACAGGTAATAGCCCCAAGCCTGCCGGGGCAGACAGGGAATAGCCCCAGAACCTTCCGGGGCAGAGAGGGAATAGCCCCAAGCTTGACGGGGCAGACAGGGAATAGCCCCAAGCCTGTCGGGGGAGACAGGGAATAGCCCCAGAGCCTGCCGGGGCAGACAGGGAAATAGCCCCAAGCCTGCCTGGCAGACAGGGAATAGCCCCAGATCCTGCCGGGGCAGACAGGGAATAGCCCCAAGCCTGCCGGGGCAGACAGGTAATAGCTCCAGAGCTTGCCGGGGCAGACAGGGAATAGCCCCAGAGCCTGCCGGGGCAGACAGGGAATAGGCCCAAGCCTGCTGGGGCAGACAGGGAATTGCCCCAGAGACTGCCGGGGCAGACAGGGAATAGCCCCAAGTCTGCCGGGGCAGACAGGGAATAGCCCCAGAACCTTCCGAGGCAGACAGGGAATAGCCCCAAGCCTGCCGGGGCAGACAGGGAATAGCCCCAGAGCGTGCCGGGGCAGACAGGGAATAGCCCCAAGCTTGCCGGGGCAGACAGGGAATAGCCCCAGAGCGTGCCAGGGCAGACAGGGAATAGCCCCAGAGCGTGCCGGGGCAGACAGGGAATAGCCCCAGAGCGTGCCGGGGCAGACAGGGAATAGCCCCAGAGCGTGCCGGGGCAGACAGGGAATAGCCCCAAGCTTGCTGGGGCAGACAGGGAATAGCCCCAGAGCATGCCGGGGCAGACAGGGAATAGCCCCACCGCGTGCCGGGGCAGACATGGAATAGCCCCAATCTCGCAGGGCCAGACAGGGAATAGCCCCAGAGGATGCCGGGGCAGACAGGGAATAGCCCCAGAGCCTGCCTGGGCAGACAGGGAATAGCCCCAAGCCTGCTGCGGCAGACAGGGAATTGCCCCAGATACTGCCGGGGCAGACAGGGAATAGCCCCAATTCTGCCGGGGCAGACAGGGAATAGCCCCAGAACCTTCCGGGGCAGACAGGGAATAGCCCCAGAGCCTGCTGGGGCGGACAGGTAATAGCCCCAAGGCTGCCGGGGCAGACAGGGAATAGCCTCAGAGCATGCAGGGGCAGACAGGGAATAGCCCCAAGCTTGCCGGGGCAGACAGGGAATAGCCCCAGAGCATGCCGTTGCAGACAGGGAATAGCCCCAGAGCGTGCCGGGGCAGACAGGGAATAGCCCCAAGCTTGCCGGGGCAGACAGGGAATAGCCCCAGAGCATGCCGGGGGAAGACAGGGAATATCCCCAGCGCATGCCGGGGCAGACAGGGAATAGCCACAAGCTTGCCGGGGCAGACAGAGAATAGCCCCAGAGCATGCCGGGGCAGACAGGGAATAGCCCCAAGCTTGCCGGGGCAGACAGGGAATAGCCCCAGAGCATGCCGGGGCAGACAGGGAATAGACCCAGCGCGTGCCGGGGCAGACAGGGAATAGCCCCAAGCTTGCCGGGGCAGACAGGGAATAGCCCCAGATCATGCCGGGGCAGACAGGGAATAGCCCCAGCGCGTGCCGGGGCAGACATGGAATAGCCCCAAGCTCGCCGGGCCAGACAGGGAATAGCCCCAGAGCATGCCGGGGCAGACAGGGAATAGCCCCAGAGCCTGCCTGGGCAGACAGGGAATAGCCCCAAGCTTGCCGGGGCAGACAGGAAATAGCCCCAAGCCTGCTGTGCAGACAGGGAATAGCCCCAGAGACTGCCTGGGCAGACAGGGAATAGCCCCAATTCTGCCGGGTCAGACAGGGAATAGCCCCAGAACCTTCCGGGGCAGACAGGGAATAGCACCAAACCTGCCGGGGCAGACAGGGAATAGCCCCAGAGCCTGCCGGGGCAGAAAGGGAATAGCCCCAAGCCTGCTGGGGCAGACAGGTAATAGCCCCATGCCTGCCGGGGCAGATAGGGAATAGCCCCAGAGCCTTCCGGGGAAGACAGGGAATAGCCCCAAGCCTGGCGGGGCAGACAGGGAATAGCCCCAAGCCTGACGGGGCAGACAGGGAATACCCCAGAGCATGCAGGGGCAGACAGGGAATAGCCCCAAGCTTGCCGGGGCAGACAGGGAATAGCCCCAGAACATGCCGGGGCAGACAGGGAATAGCCCCAGAGCATGCCGGGGCAGACAGGGAATAGCCCCAAGCTTGCCGGGGCAGACAGGGAATAGCCCCAGAGCATGCCGGGGAGACAGGGAATAGCCCCAGCGCGTGCCGGGGCAGACAGGGAATAGCCCCAAGCTTGCCGGGGCAGAAAGGGAATAGCCCCAGAGCATGCCGGGGCAGACACGGAATAGCCCCAGACCCTGCCTGGGCAAACAGGGAATAGCCCCAAGCTTGCCGGGGCAGACAGGGAATAGCCCCAAGCCTGTCGGGGGAGACAGGGAATAGCCCCAGAGCCTTCCGGGGCAGACAGGGAATAGCCCAAAGCCTGCCGGGGCAGACAGGGAATAGCCCCAGAGCCTGCCGGGGCAGAAAGATAATAGCCCCAAGCCTGTTGGGGCAGACAGGTAATAGCCCCAAGCCTGCCGGGGCAGACAGGGAATAGCCCCAGAACCTTCCGGGGCAGACAGGGAATCGCCCCAAGCCTGACGGGGCAGACAGGGAATAGCCCCAAGCCTGTCGGGGGAGACAGGGAATAGCCCCAGAGCCTGCCGGGGCAGACAGGGAAATAGCCCCAAGCCTGCCTGGCAGACAGGGAATAGCCCCAGATCCTGCCGGGGCAGACAGGGAATAGCCCCAAGCCTGCCGGGGCAGACAGGTAATAGCCCCAGAGCATGCCGGGGCAGACAGGGAATAGCCCCAGAGCCTGCCGGGCCAGATAGGGAATAGCCCCAAGCCTGCTGGGGCAGACAGGGAATTGCCCCAGAGACTGCCGGGGCAGACAGGGAATAGCCCCAGAACCTTCCGGGGCAGACAGGGAATAGCCCCAAGCCTGCCGGGGCAGACAGGGAATAGCCCCAGAGCCTGCCGGGGCAGAAAGGGAATAGCACCAAGCCTGCTGGGGCAGACAGGTAGTAGCCCCAAGCCTACCGGGGCAGATAGGGAATAGACCCAGAGCCTTCCGGGGCAGACAGGGAATAGCCCCAAGCCTGGCGGGGCAGACAGGGAATATATCCAAGCCTGTCGGGGCAGACAGGGAAATAGCCCCAAGCCTGCCTGGCAGACAGGGAATAGCCCCAGATCCTGCCGGGGCAGACAGGGAATAGCCCCAAGCCTGCCGGGGCAGACAGGTAATAGCCCCAGAGCATGCCGGGGCAGACAGGGAATAGCCCCAGAGCCTGCCGGGGCAGATAGGGAATAGCCCTAAGCCTGCGGGGGAGACAGAGAATAGCCCCAAGCCTGCCGTGGCAGACAGGGAATAGCCCCAGAGCGTGCCTGGGCAGACAGGGAATAGCCCCAGAGCGTGCCGGGGCAGACAGGGAATAGCCCCAAGCTTGCCGGGGCAGACAGGGAATAGCCCCAGAGTGTGCCAGGGCAGACAGGGAATAGCCCCAGAGCGTGCCGGGGCAGACAGGGAATAGCCCCAGAGCGTGCCGGGGCAGACAGGGAATAGCCCCAGAGCGTGCCGAGGCAGACAGGGAATAGCCCCAAGCTTGCTGGGGCAGACAGGGAATAGCCCCAGAGCATGCCGGGGCAGACAGGGAATAGCCCCAGCGCGTGCCGGGGCAGACATGGAATAGCCCCAAGCTCGCCGGGCCAGACAGGGAATAGCCCCAGAGGATGCCGGGGCAGACAGGGAATAGCCCCAAGCTTGACGGGGCAGACAGGGAATAGCCCCAAGCCTGTCGGGGGAGACAGGGAATAGCCCCAGAGCCTGCCGGGGCAGACAGGGAAATAGCCCCAAGCCTGCCTGGCAGACAGGGAATAGCCCCAGATCCTGCCGGGGCAGACAGGGAATAGCCCCAAGCCTGCCGGGGCAGACAGGTAATAGCTCCAGAGCTTGCCGGGGCAGACAGGGAATAGCCCCAGAGCCTGCCGGGGCAGACAGGGAATAGGCCCAAGCCTGCTGGGGCAGACAGGGAATTGCCCCAGAGACTGCCGGGGCAGACAGGGAATAGCCCCAAGTCTGCCGGGGCAGACAGGGAATAGCCCCAGAACCTTCCGAGGCAGACAGGGAATAGCCCCAAGCCTGCCGGGGCAGACAGGGAATAGCCCCAGAGCGTGCCGGGGCAGACAGGGAATAGCCCCAAGCTTGCCGGGGCAGACAGGGAATAGCCCCAGAGCGTGCCAGGGCAGACAGGGAATAGCCCCAGAGCGTGCCGGGGCAGACAGGGAATAGCCCCAGAGCGTGCCGGGGCAGACAGGGAATAGCCCCAGAGCGTGCCGGGGCAGACAGGGAATAGCCCCAAGCTTGCTGGGGCAGACAGGGAATAGCCCCAGAGCATGCCGGGGCAGACAGGGAATAGCCCCACCGCGTGCCGGGGCAGACATGGAATAGCCCCAATCTCGCAGGGCCAGACAGGGAATAGCCCCAGAGGATGCCGGGGCAGACAGGGAATAGCCCCAGAGCCTGCCTGGGCAGACAGGGAATAGCCCCAAGCCTGCTGCGGCAGACAGGGAATTGCCCCAGATACTGCCGGGGCAGACAGGGAATAGCCCCAATTCTGCCGGGGCAGACAGGGAATAGCCCCAGAACCTTCCGGGGCAGACAGGGAATAGCCCCAGAGCCTGCTGGGGCGGACAGGTAATAGCCCCAAGGCTGCCGGGGCAGACAGGGAATAGCCTCAGAGCATGCAGGGGCAGACAGGGAATAGCCCCAAGCTTGCCGGGGCAGACAGGGAATAGCCCCAGAGCATGCCGTTGCAGACAGGGAATAGCCCCAGAGCGTGCCGGGGCAGACAGGGAATAGCCCCAAGCTTGCCGGGGCAGACAGGGAATAGCCCCAGAGCATGCCGGGGGAAGACAGGGAATATCCCCAGCGCATGCCGGGGCAGACAGGGAATAGCCACAAGCTTGCCGGGGCAGACAGAGAATAGCCCCAGAGCATGCCGGGGCAGACAGGGAATAGCCCCAAGCTTGCCGGGGCAGACAGGGAATAGCCCCAGAGCATGCCGGGGCAAACAGGGAATAGACCCAGCGCGTGCCGGGGCAGACAGGGAATAGCCCCAAGCTTGCCGGGGCAGACAGGGAATAGCCCCAGATCATGCCGGGGCAGACAGGGAATAGCCCCAGCGCGTGCCGGGGCAGACATGGAATAGCCCCAAGCTCGCCGGGCCAGACAGGGAATAGCCCCAGAGCATGCCGGGGCAGACAGGGAATAGCCCCAGAGCCTGCCTGGGCAGACAGGGAATAGCCCCAAGCTTGCCGGGGCAGACAGGAAATAGCCCCAAGCCTGCTGGTGCAGACAGGGAATTGCCCCAGAGACTGCCTGGGCAGACAGGGAATAGCCACAATTCTGCCGGGTCAGACAGGGAATAGCCCCAGAACCTTCCGGGGCAGACAGGGAATAGCACCAAGCCTGCCGGGGCAGACAGGGAATAGCCCCAGAGCCTGCCGGGGCAGAAAGGGAATAGCCCCAAGCCTGCTGGGGCAGACAGGTAATAGCCCCATGCCTGCCGGGGCAGATAGGGAATAGCCCCAGAGCCTTCCGGGGCAGACAGGGAATAGCCCCAAGCCTGGCGGGGCAGACAGGGAATAGCCCCAAGCCTGACGGGGCAGACAGGGAATACCCCAGAGCATGCAGGGGCAGACAGGGAATAGCCCCAAGCTTGCCGGGGCAGACAGGGAATAGCCCCAGAACATGCCGGGGCAGACAGGGAATAGCCCCAGAGCATGCCGGGGCAGACAGGGAATAGCCCCAAGCTTGCCGGGGCAGACAGGGAATAGCCCCAGAGCATGCCGGGGAGACAGGGAATAGCCCCAGCGCGTGCCGGGGCAGACAGGGAATAGCCCCAAGCTTGCCGGGGCAGAAAGGGAATAGCCCCAGAGCATGCCGGGGCAGACACGGAATAGCCCCAGACCCTGCCTGGGCAAACAGGGAATAGCCCCAAGCTTGCCGGGGCAGACAGGGAATAGCCCCAAGCCTGTCGGGGGAGACAGGGAATAGCCCCAGAGCCTTCCGGGGCAGACAGGGAATAGCCCAAAGCCTGCCGGGGCAGACAGGGAATAGCCCCAGAGCCTGCCGGGGCAGAAAGAGAATAGCCCCAAGCCTGCTGGGGCAGACAGGTAATAGCCCCAAGCCTGCCGGGGCAGACAGGGAATAGCCCCAGAACCTTCCGGGGCAGACAGGGAATCGCCCCAAGCCTGACGGGGCAGACAGGGAATAGCCCCAAGCCTGTCGGGGGAGACAGGGAATAGCCCCAGAGCCTGCCGGGGCAGACAGGGAAATAGCCCCAAGCCTGCCTGGCAGACAGGGAATAGCCCCAGATCCTGCCGGGGCAGACAGGGAATAGCCCCAAGCCTGCCGGGGCAGACAGGTAATAGCCCCAGAGCATGCCGGGGCAGACAGGGAATAGCCCCAGAGCCTGCCGGGGCAGATAGGGAATAGCCCCAAGCCTGCTGGGGCAGACAGGGAATTGCCCCAGAGACTGCCGGGGCAGACAGGGAATAGCCCCAGAACCTTCCGGGGCAGACAGGGAATAGCCCCAAGCCTGCCGGGGCAGACAGGGAATAGCCCCAGAGCCTGCCGGGGCAGAAAGGGAATAGCCCCAAGCCTGCTGGGGCAGACAGGTAATAGCCCCAAGCCTGCCGGGGCAGATAGGGAATAGACCCAGAGCCTTCCGGGGCAGACAGGGAATAGCCCCAAGCCTGGCGGGGCAGACAGGGAATATATCCAAGCCTGTCGGGGCAGACAGGGAAATAGCCCCAAGCCTGCCTGGCAGACAGGGAATAGCCCCAGATCCTGCCGGGGCAGACAGGGAATAGCCCCAAGCCTGCCGGGGCAGACAGGTAATAGCCCCAGAGCATGCCGGGGCAGACAGGGAATAGCCCCAGAGCCTGCCGGGGCAGATAGGGAATAGCCCTAAGCCTGCGGGGGAGACAGAGAATAGCCCCAAGCCTGCCGTGGCAGACAGGGAATAGCCCCAGAGCGTGCCTGGGCAGACAGGGAATAGCCCCAGAGCGTGCCGGGGCAGACAGGGAATAGCCCCAAGCTTGCCGGGGCAGACAGGGAATAGCCCCAGAGTGTGCCAGGGCAGACAGGGAATAGCCCCAGAGCGTGCCGGGGCAGACAGGGAATAGCCCCAGAGCGTGCCGGGGCAGACAGGGAATAGCCCCAGAGCGTGCCGGGGCAGACAGGGAATAGCCCCAAGCTTGCTGGGGCAGACAGGGAATAGCCCCAGAGCATGCCGGGGCAGACAGAGAATAGCCCCAGCGCGTGCCGGGGCAGACATGGAATAGCCCCAAGCTCGCCGGGCCAGACAGGGAATAGCCCCAGAGGATGCCGGGGCAGACAGGGAATAGCCCCAGATCCTGCCTGGGCAGACAGGGAATAGCCCCAAGCTTGCCGGGGCAGACAGGGAATAGCCCCAGCGCGTGCCGGGGCAGACAGGGAATAGCCCCAAGCTTGCCGGGGCAGAAAGGGAATAGCCCCAGAGCATGCCGGGGCAGACAGGGAATAGCCCCAGAGCCTGCCTGGGCAGAGAGGGAATAGCCCCAAGCTTGCCGGGGCAGACAGGGAATAGCCCCAATCCTGCTGGGGCAGACAGGGAATTGACCCAGAGACTGCCGAGGCAGACAGGGAATAGCCCCAAGTCTGCCGGGGCAGACAGGGAATAGCCCCAGAGCCTTCCGTGGCAGACAGGGGATAGCCCCAAGCCTGCCGGGGCAGACAGGGAATAGCCCCAGAGCCTGCCGGGGCAGAAAGAGAATAGCCCCAAGCCTGCTGGGGCAGACAGGTAATAGCCCCAAGCCTGCCGGGGCAGACAGGGAATAGCCACAGAACCTTCCGGGGCAGACAGGGAATAGCCCCAAGCCTGACGGGACAGACAGGGAATAGCACAAAGCCTGTCGGAGGAGACAGGGAATAGCCCCAGAGCCTGCCGGGGCAGACAGGGAAATAGCCCCAAGCCTGCCTGGCAGACAGGGAATAGCCCCAGATCCTGCCGGGGCAGACAGGGAATAGCCCCAAGCCTGCCGGGGCAGACAGGTAATAGCCCCAGAGCATGCCGGGGCAGACAAAGAATAGCCCCAGAGCCTGCCGGGGCAGACAGGGAATAGCCCCAAGCCTGCTGGGGCAGATAGGGAATTGCCCCAGAGACTGCCGGGGCAGACTGGGAATAGCCACAGAACCTTCCGGGGCAGACAGGGAATAGCCCCAAGCCTGCCGGGGCAGACAGGGAATAGCCCCAGAGCCTGCCGGGGCAGAAAGGGAATAGCCCCAAGCCTGCTGGGGCAGACAGGTAATAGCCCCAAGCCTGCCGGGGCAGATAGGGAATAGCTCCAGAGTCTTCCGGGGCAGACAGGGAATAGCCCCAAGCCTGGCGGGGCAGACAGGGAATAGCTCCAAGCCTGTCGGGGCAGACAGGGAATAGCCACAGAGCGTGCCGGGTCAGACAGGGAATAGCCCCAGACCATTCAGGGGCAGACAGGGAATAGCCCCAAGCGTGCGGGGGAGACAGGGAATAGCCCCAAGCCTGCCGTGGCAGACAGGGAATAGCCCCAGAGCGTGCCGGGGCAGACAGGGAATAGCCCCAAGCTTGCCGGGGCAGACAGGGAATAGCCCCAGAGCGTGCCAGGGCAGACAGGGAATAGCCCCAGAGCGTGCCGGGGCAGACAGGGAATAGCCCCAGAGCGTGCCGGGGCAGACAGGGAATAGCCCCAGAGCGTGCCGGGGCAGACAGGGAATAGCCCCAAGCTTGCTGGGGCAGACAGGGAATAGCCCCAGAGCATGCCGGGGCAGACAGGGAATAGCCCCACCGCGTGCCGGGGCAGACATGGAATAGCCCCAATCTCGCAGGGCCAGACAGGGAATAGCCCCAGAGGATGCCGGGGCAGACAGGGAATAGCCCCAGAGCCTGCCTGGGCAGACAGGGAATAGCGCCAAGCCTGCTGCGGCAGACAGGGAATTGCCCCAGATACTGCCGGGGCAGACAGGGAATAGCCCCAATTCTGCCGGGGCAGACAGGGAATAGCCCCAGAACCTTCCGGAGCAGACAGGGAATAGCCCCAGAGCCTGCTGGGGCGGACAGGTAATAGCCCCAAGGCTGCCGGGGCAGACAGGGAATAGCCTCAGAGCATGCAGGGGCAGACAGGCAATAGCCCCAAGCTTGCCGGGGCAGACAGGGAATAGCCCCAGAGCATGCCGTTGCAGACAGGGAATAGCCCCAGAGCATGCCGGGGCAGACAGGGAATAGCCCCAAGCTTGCCGGTGCAGACAGGGAATAGCCCCAGAGCATGCCGGGGCAGACAGGGAATAGCCCCAGCGCGTGCCGGGGCAGACAGGGAATAGCCCCAGAGCCTGCTGGGGCAGACAGGTAATATCCCCAAGGCTGCCGGGGCAGACAGGGAATAGCCTCAGGGCATGCAGGGGCAGACAGGGAATAGCCCCAAGCTTGCCGGGGCAGACAGGGAATAGCCCCAGAGCATGCCGTTGCAGACAGGGAATAGCCCCAGAGCATGCCGGGGCAGACAGGGAATAGCCCCAAGCTTGCCGGGGCAGACAGGGAATAGCCCCAGAGCATGCCGGGGCAGACAGGGAATAGCCCCAGCGCGTGCCGGGGCAGACAGGGAATAGCCCCAAGCTTGCCGGGGCAGACAGTGAATATCCCCAGAGCATGCTGGGGCAGACAGGGAATAGCCCCAGAGCCTGCCTGGGCAGACAGGGAATAGCCCCAAGCTTGCCGGGGCAGACAGGGAATAGCCCCAAGCCTGCTGGGGCAGACAGGGAATTGACCCAGAAACTGCCGAGGCAGACAGGGAATAGCCCCAAGTCTGCCGGGGCAGACAGGGAATAGCCCCAGAGCCTTCCGGGGCAGACAGGGAATAGCCCCAAGCCTGCCGGGGCAGACAGGGAATAGCCCCAGAGCCTGCCGGGGCAGAAAGGGAATAGCCCCAAGCCTGCTGGGGCAGACAGGTAATAGCCCCAAGCCTGGCGGGGCAGACAGGGAATAGCCCCAGAACCTTCCGGGGCAGACAGGGAATAGCCCCAAGCCTGACCGGGCAGACAGGGAATAGCCCCAAGCCTGTCGGGGGAGACAGGGAATAGCCCCAGAGCCTGCCGGGGCAGACAGGGAAATAGCCCCATGCCTGCCTGGCAGACAGGGAATAGCCCCAGGTCCTGCCGGGGCAGACAGGGAATAGCCCCAAGCCTGCCGGGGCAGACAGGTAATAGCTCCAGAGCATGCCGGGGCAGACAGGGAATAGCCCCAGAGCCTGCCGGGGCAGACAGGGAATAGCCCCAAGCCTGCTGGGGCAGACAGGGAATTGTCCCAGAGACTGCCGGGGCAGACAGGGAATAGCCCCAACTCAGCCGGGGCAGACAGGGAATAGCCCCAGAACCTTCCGGGGCAGACAGGGAATAGCCCCAAGCCTGCCGTGGCAGACAGAGAATAGCCCCAGAGCCTGCCGGGGCAGAAAGGTAATAGCCCCAAGACTGCTGGGGCAGACAGGTAATAGTCCCAAGCCTGCCGGGGCAGATAGGGAATAGACCCAGAGCCTTCCGGGGCAGACAGGGAATAGCCCCAAGCCTGGCGGGGCAGACAGGGAATAGCCCCAAGCCTGTCGGGGCAGACAGGGAATAGCCCCAGAGCATGCCGGGGCAGACAGGGAATAGCCCCAAGCTTGCGGGGCAGACAGGGAATAGCCCCAGAGCATGCCGGGGCAGACAGGGAATAGCCCCAGAGCATGCCGGGGCAGACAGGGAATAGCCCCAAGCTTCCCGGGGCAGACAGGGAATAGCCCCAGAGCATGCCGGGGCAGACAGGGAATAGCCCCAGCGCGTGCCGGGGCAGACAGGGAATAGCCCCAAGCTTGCCGGGGCAGACAGGGAATAGCCCCAGAGCATGCCGGGGCAGACAGGGAATAGCCCCAGAGCCTGCCTGGGCAGACAGGGAATAGCCCCATGCTTTCCGGGGCAGACAGGGAATAGCCCCAAGCCTGCTGGGGCAGACAGGGAATTGACCCAGAGACTTCCGAGGCAGACAGGGAATAGCCCCAAGTCTGCCGGGGCAGACAGGGAATAGCCCCAGAGCCTTCCGGGGCAGACAGGGAATAGCCCCAAGCCTGCCGGGGCAGACAGGGAATAGCCCCAGAGCCTGCCGGGGCAGAAAGGTAATAGCCCCAAGCCTGCTGGGGCAGACAGGTAATAGCCCCAAGCCTGCCGGGGCAGACAGGGAATAGCCCCAGAACCTTCCGGGGCAGACAGGGAATTGCCCCAAGCCTGATGGGGCAGACAGGGAATAGCCCCAAGCCTGTCGGGGGAGACTGGGAATAGCCCCAGAGCCTGCCGGGGCAGACAGGGAAATAGCCCCAAGCCTGCCTGGCAGACAGGGAATAGCCCCAAGCCTGCCGGGGCAGACAGGGAATAGCCCCAGAGGATGCCGGGGAGACAGGGAATAGCCCCAAGCCTGCCGGGGCAGACAGGGAATAGCCCCAGATCCTTCCAGGGCAGACAGGGAATAGCCCCAAGCCTGGCGGGGCAGATAAGGAATAGCCCCAAGCCTGCCGGGGCAGACAGGGAATAGCCCACAGAGCCTGCCGGGACAGACAGGGAATAGCCCCAGAGCATGCCGGGGCAGACAGGGAATGGCCCCAGAGCCTGCCAGGGCAGACAGGGAATAGCCCCAGAGCATGCCGGGGCAGACAGGGAATAGCCCCAAGCCTGCCGGGGCAGACAGGGAATAGCCCCAGAGCCTTCCGGGGCAGACAGGGAATAGCCCCAAGCCTGGCGGGGCAGATAGGGAATAGCCCCAAGCCTGCCGGGGCAGACAGGGAATAGCCCCAGAGCCTGCCGGTGCAGACAGGGAATAGCCCCAGAGCATGCCGGGGCAGAGAGGGAATAGCCCCAAGCCTGCCGGGGCAGACAGGGAATAGCCCCAAGCCTGCCTGGGCAGACAGGGAATAGCCCCAGAGCCTGCCGAGGCAGACAGGGAATAGCCCCACGCCTGCCGGGGCAGACAGGTAATAGCCCCAAGCCTGCCGGGGCAGACAAGGAATAGCCCCAAGTCTGCCGGGGCAGACAGGGAATAGTCCCAGAGGCTTCCGGGGCAGACAGGGAATAGCCCCAAGCCTGCCGGGGCAGACAGGGAATAGCCCCAGAGCCTGCCGGGGCAGAAAGGGAATAGCCCCAAGCCTGCTGGGGCAGACAGGTAATAGCCCCAAGCCTGCCGGGGCAGACAGGGAATAGCCCCAGAACCTTCCGGGGCAGACAGGGAATAGCCCCAAGCCTGACGGGGCAGACAGGGAATAGCCCCAAGCCTGTCGGGGGAGACAGGGAATAGCCCCAGAGCCTGCCGGGGCAGACAGGGAAATAGCCCCAAGCCTGCCTGGCAGACAGGGAATAGCCCCAGATCCTGCCGGGGCAGACAGGGAATAGCCCCAAGCCTGCCGGGGCAGACAGGTAATAGCTCCAGAGCTTGCCGGGGCAGACAGGGAATAGCCCCAGAGCCTGCCGGGGCAGACAGGGAATAGGCCCAAGCCTGCTGGGGCAGACAGGGAATTGCCCCAGAGACTGCCGGGGCAGACAGGGAATAGCCCCAAGTCTGCCGGGGCAGACAGGGAATAGCCCCAGAACCTTCCGAGGCAGACAGGGAATAGCCCCAAGCCTGCCGGGGCAGACAGGGAATAGCCCCAGAGCGTGCCGGGGCAGACAGGGAATAGCCCCAAGCTTGCCGGGGCAGACAGGGAATAGCCCCAGAGCGTGCCAGGGCAGACAGGGAATAGCCCCAGAGCGTGCCGGGGCAGACAGGGAATAGCCCCAGAGCGTGCCGGGGCAGACAGGGAATAGCCCCAGAGCGTGCCGGGGCAGACAGGGAATAGCCCCAAGCTTGCTGGGGCAGACAGGGAATAGCCCCAGAGCATGCCGGGGCAGACAGGGAATAGCCCCACCGCGTGCCGGGGCAGACATGGAATAGCCCCAATCTCGCAGGGCCAGACAGGGAATAGCCCCAGAGGATGCCGGGGCAGACAGGGAATAGCCCCAGAGCCTGCCTGGGCAGACAGGGAATAGCCCCAAGCCTGCTGCGGCAGACAGGGAATTGCCCCAGATACTGCCGGGGCAGACAGGGAATAGCCCCAATTCTGCCGGGGCAGACAGGGAATAGCCCCAGAACCTTCCGGGGCAGACAGGGAATAGCCCCAGAGCCTGCTGGAGCGGACAGGTAATAGCCCCAAGGCTGCCAGGGCAGACAGGGAATAGCCTCAGAGCATGCAGGGGCAGACAGGGAATAGCCCCAAGCTTGCCGGGGCAGACAGGGAATAGCCCCAGAGCATGCCGTTGCAGACAGGGAATAGACCCAGAGCATGCCGGGGCAGACAGGGAATAGCCCCAAGCTTGCCGGGGCAGACAGGGAATAGCCCCAGAGCATGCCGGGGCAGACAGGGAATAGCCCCAGCGCGTGCCGGGGCAGACAGGGAATAGCCCCAGAGCCTGCTGGGGCAGACAGGTAATATCCCCAAGGCTGCCGGGGCAGACAGGGAATAGCCTCAGGGCATGCAGGGGCAGACAGGGAATAGCCCCAAGCTTGCCGGGGCAGACAGGGAATAGCCCCAGAGCATGCCGTTGCAGACAGGGAATAGCCCCAGAGCATGCCGGGGCAGACAGGGAATAGCCCCAAGCTTGCCGGGGCAGACAGGGAATAGCCCCAGAGCATGCCGGGGCAGACAGGGAATAGCCCCAGCGCGTGCCGGGGCAGACAGGGAATAGCCCCAAGCTTGCCGGGGCAGACAGGGAATAGCCCCAGAGCATGCTGGGGCAGACAGGGAATAGCCCCAGAGCCTGCCTGGGCAGACAGGGAATAGCCCCAAGCTTGCCGGGGCAGACAGGGAATAGCCCCAAGCCTGCTGGGGCAGACAGGGAATTGACCCAGAAACTGCCGAGGCAGACAGGGAATAGCCCCAAGTCTGCCGGGGCAGACAGGGAATAGCCCCAGAGCCTTCCGGGGCAGACAGGGAATAGCCCCAAGCCTGCCGGGGCAGACAGGGAATAGCCCCAGAGCCTGCCGGGGCAGAAAGGGAATAGCCCCAAGCCTGCTGGGGCAGACAGGTAATAGCCCCAAGCCTGCCGGGGCAGACAGGGAATAGCCCCAGAACCTTCCGGGGCAGACAGGGAATAGCCCCAAGCCTGACGGGGCAGACAGGGAATAGCCCCAAGCCTGTCGGGGGAGACAGGGAATAGCCCCAGAGCCTGCCGGGGCAGACAGGGAAATAGCCCCAAGCCTGCCTGGCAGACAGGGAATAGCCCCAGATCCTGCCGGGGCAGACAGGGAATAGCCCCAAGCCTGCCGGGGCAGACAGGTAATAGATCCAGAGCATGCCGGGGCAGACAGGGAATAGCCCCAGAGCCTGCCGGGGCAGACAGGGAATAGCCCCAAGCCTGCTGGGGCAGACAGGGAATTGCCCCAGAGACTGCCGGGGCAGACAGGGAATAGCCCCAAGTCAGCCGGGGCAGACAGGGAATAGCCCCAGAACCTTCCGGGGCAGACAGGGAATAGCCCCAAGCCTGCCGTGGCAGACAGAGAATAGCCCCAGAGCCTGCCGGGGCAGAAAGGTAATAGCCCCAAGACTGCTGGGGCAGACAGGTAATAGCCCCAAGCCTGCCGGGGCAGATAGGGAATAGACCCAGAGCCTTCCGGGGCAGACAGGGAATAGCCCCAAGCCTGGCGGGGCAGACAGGGAATAGCCCCAAGCCTGTCGGGGCAGACAGGGAATAGCCCCAGAGCATGCCGGGGCAGACAGGGAATAGCCCCAAGCTTGCGGGGCAGACAGGGAATAGCCCCAGAGCATGCCGGGGCAGACAGGGAATAGCCCCAGAGCATGCCGGGGCAGACAGGGAATAGCCCCAAGCTTCCCGGGGCAGACAGGGAATAGCCCCAGAGCATGCCGGGGCAGACAGGGAATAGCCCCAGCGCGTGCCGGGGCAGACAGGGAATAGCCCCAAGCTTGCCGGGGCAGACAGGGAATAGTCCCAGAGCATGCCGGGGCAGACAGGGAATAGCCCCAGAGCCTGCCTGGGCAGACAGGGAATAGCCCCATGCTTGCCGGGGCAGACAGGGAATAGCCCCAAGCCTGCTGGGGCAGACAGGGAATTGACCCAGAGACTTCCGAGGCAGACAGGGAATAGCCCCAAGTCTGCCGGGGCAGACAGGGAATAGCCCCAGAGCCTTCCGGGGCAGACAGGGAATAGCCCCAAGCCTGCCGGGGCAGACAGGGAATAGCCCCAGAGCCTGCCGGGGCAGAAAGGTAATAGCCCCAAGCCTGCTGGGGCAGACAGGTAATAGCCCCAAGCCTGCCGGGGCAGACAGGGAATAGCCCCAGAAACTTCCGGGGCAGACAGGGAATTGCCCCAAGCCTGATGGGGCAGACAGGGAATAGCCCCAAGCCTGTCGGGGGAGACTGGGAATAGCCCCAGAGCCTGCCGGGGCAGACAGGGAAATAGCCCCAAGCCTGCCTGGCAGACAGGGAATAGCCCCAAGCCTGCCGGGGCAGACAGGGAATAGCCCCAGAGGATGCCGGGGAGACAGGGAATAGCCCCAAGCCTGCCGGGGCAGACAGGGAATAGCCCCAGATCCTTCCAGGGCAGACAGGGAATAGCCCCAAGCCTGGCGGGGCAGATAAGGAATAGCCCCAAGCCTGCCGGGGCAGACAGGGAATAGCCCACAGAGCCTGCCGGGACAGACAGGGAATAGCCCCAGAGCATGCCGGGGCAGACAGGGAATGGCCCCAGAGCCTGCCAGGGCAGACAGGGAATAGCCCCAGAGCATGCCGGGGCAGACAGGGAATAGCCCCAAGCCTGCCGGGGCAGACAGGGAATAGCCCCAGAGCCTTCCGGGGCAGACAGGGAATAGCCCCAAGCCTGGCGGGGCAGATAGGGAATAGCCCCAAGCCTGCCGGGGCAGACAGGGAATAGCCCCAGAGCCTGCCGGTGCAGACAGGGAATAGCCCCAGAGCATGCCGGGGCAGAGAGGGAATAGCCCCAAGCCTGCCGGGGCAGACAGGGAATAGCCCCAAGCCTGCCTGGGCAGACAGGGAATAGCCCCAGAGCCTGCCGAGGCAGACAGGGAATAGCCCCACGCCTGCCGGGGCAGACAGGTAATAGCCCCAAGCCTGCCGGGGCAGACAAGGAATAGCCCCAAGTCTGCCGGGGCAGACAGGGAATAGTCCCAGAGCCTTCCGGGGCAGACAGGGAATAGCCCCAAGCCTGCCGGGGCAGACAGGGAATAGCCCCAGAGCCTGCCGGGGCAGAAAGGGAATAGCCCCAAGCCTGCTGGGGCAGACAGGTAATAGCCCCAAGCCTGCCGGGGCAGACAGGGAATAGCCCCAGAACCTTCCGGGGCAGACAGGGAATAGCCCCAAGCCTGACGGGGCAGACAGGGAATAGCCCCAAGCCTGTCGGGGGAGACAGGGAATAGCCCCAGAGCCTGCCGGGGCAGACAGGGAAATAGCCCCAAGCCTGCCTGGCAGACAGGGAATAGCCCCAGATCCTGCCGGGGCAGACAGGGAATAGCCCCAAGCCTGCCGGGGCAGACAGGTAATAGCTCCAGAGCTTGCCGGGGCAGACAGGGAATAGCCCCAGAGCCTGCCGGGGCAGACAGGGAATAGCCCCAAGCCTGCTGGGGCAGACAGGGAATTGCCCCAGAGACTGCCGGGGCAGACAGAGAATAGCCCCAAGTCTGCCGGGGCAGACAGGGAATAGCCCCAGAACCTTCCGAGGCAGACAGGGAATAGCCCCAAGCCTGCCGGGGCAGACAGGGAATAGCCCCAGAGCCTGCCGGGGCAGAAAGGGAATAGCCCCAAGCTTGCTGGGGCAGACAGGTAATAGCCCCAAGCATGCCGGGGCAGATAGGGAATAGACCCAGAGCCTTCCGGGGCAGACAGGGAATAGCCCCAAGCCTGGCGGGGCAGACAGGGAATAGCCCCAAGCCTGTCGGGGCAGACAGGGAATAGCCCCAGAGCATGCCGGGGCAGACAGGGAATAGCCCCAAGCTTGCGGGGCAGACAGGAATTAGCCCCAGAGCATGCCGGGGCAGACAGGGAATAGCCCCAGAGCATGCCGGGGCAGACAGGGAATAGCCCCAAGCTTGCCGGGGCAGACAGGGAATAGCCCCAGAGCATGCCGGGGCAGACAGGGAATAGCCCCAGAGCCTGCCTGGGCAGACAGGGAATAGCCCCATGCTTGCCGGAGCAGACAGGGAATAGCCCCAAGCCTGCTGGGGCAGACAGGGAATTGACCCAGAGACTTCCGAGGCAGACAGGGAATAGCCCCAAGTCTGCCGGGGCAGACAGGGAATAGCCCCAGAGCCTTCCGGGGCAGACAGGGAATAGCCCCAAGCCTGCCGGGGCAGACAGGGAATAGCCCCACAGCCTGCCGGGGCAGAAAGGGAATAGCCCCAAGCCTGCTGGGGCAGACAGGTAATAGCCCCAAGCCTGCCGGGGCAGACAGGGAATAGCCCCAGAACCTTCCGGGGCAGACAGGGAATAGCCCCAAGCCTGATGGGGCAGACAGGGAATAGCCCCAAGCCTGTCGGGGGAGACTGGGAATAGCCCCAGAGCCTGCCGGGGCAGACAGGGAAATAGCCCCAAGCCTGCCTGGCAGATAGGGAATAGCCCCAAGCCTGCGGGGGCAGACAGGGAATAGCCCCAGAGGATGCCGGGGAGACAGGGAATAGCCCCAACCCTGCCGGGGGAGACATGGAATAGCCCCAGAGCCTTCCAGGGCAGACAGGGAATAGCCCCAAGCCTGGCGGGGCAGACAAGGAATAGCCCCAAGCCTGCCGGGGCAGACAGGGAATAGCCCCAGAGCCTGCCGGGACAGACAGGGAATAGCCCCAGAGCATGCCGGGGCAGACAGGGAATGGCCCCAGAGCCTGCCAGGGCAGACAGGGAATAGACCCAGAGCATGCCGGGGCAGACAGGGAATAGCCCCAAGCCTGCCGGGGCAGACAGGGAATAGCCCCAGAGCCTTCCGGAGCAGACAGGGAATAGCCCCAAGCCTGGCGGGGCAGATAGGGAATAGCCCCAAGCCTGCCGGGGCAGACAGGGAATAGCCCCAGAGCCTGCCGGTGCAGACAGGGAATAGCCCCAGAGCATGCCGGGGCAGAGAGGGAATAGCCCCAAGCCTGCCGGGGCAAACAGGGAATAGCCCCAAGCCTGCCTGGGCAGACAGGGAATAGCCCCAGAGCCTGCCGAGGCAGACAGGAAATAGCCCCACGCCTGCCGGGGCAGACAGGTAATAGCCCCAAGCCTGCCGGGGCAGACAAGGAATAGCCCCAGAGCCTGCCGGGGAGACAAGGAAAAGCCCCAAGCCTGCCGGGTCAAACAGGGAATAGCCCCAGAGCATGCCGGAGCAGACAGGGAATAGCCCCAAGCCTGCCGGGACAGACAGGGAATAGCCCCAGAGCCTGCCGGGGCAGACAGGGAATAGCCCCAAGCCTGCCGGGGCAGACACGTAATAGCCCCAGAGCATGCCGGGGCAGACAGGGAATAGCCCCAAGCCTGCCGGGGCAGACAGGGAATAGCCCCAAGCCTGCCGGGGCAGACAGGGAATAGCCCCAGATCCTGCCGGGGCAGACAAGGAATAGCCCCAAGCCTGCCGGGGCAGACAGGTAATAGCCCCAGAGCATGCCGGGGCAGACAGGGAATAGCCCCAGAGCCTGCCGGGCAGACAGGGAATAGCCCCAAGCCTGCCGGGGCCGACAGGGAATAGCCCCAGACCATGCCGGGGCAGACAGGGAATAGCCCCAAGCCTGCCGGGGCAGACAGGGAATAGCCCCAGAGCATGCCGGGGCACACAGGTAATAGCCGCAAGCCTGCCGGGGCAGACAGGGAATAGCCCCAAGCCTGCCAGGGCAGACAGGGAATAGCCCCAAGCCTGCCGGGGCAGACAGGGAATAGCCCCAGAGCCTGCCGGGGCAGACAGGGAATAGCCCCAAGCCTGGTGGGGCAGGCAGGGAATAGCCCCAAGCCTGCTGGGGCATACAGGGAATAGCCCCAGAGCCTTCCGGGGCAGACAGGGAATAGCCCCAAGCCTGGCGGGGCAGACAGGTAATAGCCCCAAGCCTGCCGGGGCAGACAGGGAATAGCCCCAGAGCCTGCCGAGGCAGACAGGGAATAGCCCCAAGCCTGCCGGGGCAGACAGGTAATAGCCCCAAGCCTGCCGCGGCAGACAGGGAATAGCCCCAGAGTCTTCCGGGGCAGACAGGGAATAGCCCCAAGTCTGCTGGGGCAGACAGGGAATAGCCCCAAGCCTGTCGGGGCAGACAGGGAATAGCCCCAGAGCCTGCCGGGGCAGACAGGGAATATCCCCAAGCCTGCTGGGGCAGACAGAGAATAGCCCCAAGCCTGCCGGGGCAGACAGGGAATAGGCCCAGAGCATGTCGGGGCAGACGGTGAATAGCCCCAAGCCTGCCGGGGCAGACAGGGAATAGCCCCAAGCCTGCCAGTGCAGATAGGGAATAGCCCTGGAGCCTTCCGGGGCTGACAGGGAATAGCCCCAAGCCTGGCGGGGCAGACAGGGAATAGCCCCAAGCCTGCCGGGGCAGACAGGGAATAGCCCCAATCCTGCCGGGGCAGACAGGGAATAGCCCCTGAGCCTGCCAGGGAGACAGGGAGTAGCTCCAAGCCTGCCAGGCTGCAAGGTGGTAGCCTGAGCCTGCTGGGGCTCCCAGGGGAGTGGCGCTGTTCCTGCGGGTGCTGCCAGAGTGGTAGCCCTGATCCCGCTGGGGCTGGTAGGCTGGTAGCCCTGAGCCAGCTATGACTGCCAGGGGATTAGCCCTGAGGCTGCCAGGGCTAGGAGGGAGTTAGCCCGAGCCTGCCGGTGACAGTTTAGTTTAGGTCTCATTAGATGTGTAATATGTGACTCGTAAATTTAGGGTTGAATATGTGTGTAGTATTATGAGTAATGTTATATTAGGTTTGATTAGGTGTGTGTGTTATTACTATGTTGGCAACACTGAAACCGACTGTTATATTAAAGATATATGTTGGTATTCGTTGACGCACGACGATTTTCGTATATAAGTAAGGTGCTTATTAAGGGTGGGCTATGTGGGGTTTCAACTCTCCCAGTGGTCACATCAATTATCTACTACTTAAGACTTTAAATCCAAGGCATTTTCAAGATATTTTTTATGTAATTATTACTGGCTGGGACATAAGAAAAATTCACCAAAATTACTGATAATTTTAAGTGTGTGTTTATTTTATTGGTTTAATGAGTGATCCTCAAGAAGGACCTTGCACGCCGAAAAAAAAATGTGAAATCAGGAGTTATCTAAAACTGAGAAATCTTGGCAAAAACAATTATTCTTTGAATCATGGTTGGAGGAACCTCATTATAAAGGTTGTTTGGCTAAATCTAATGATCTCTATAAAGTAAAATGTTTGTGTTGCAAAAAGGAACTATCGGCCAGTAAGAGTGAATTAGAAAGAGAGAGCTCCACGCCCTCGCATAAAGAAATACATTACAGTTGAAAAACGTTCCCAGAATTACCAGTGTATTTACAAGAAAGCCATCTGTTGACAAAGTAAAAGTTCAGATTACGATGTTTGGAGTTCTATCAAGTAGGTTTCAATGAGTCCTTGAAAGGATTGCCCCTTCAACAAGAAGTTATAAGTAATTTCACTTTTCTAGATTCAAAATCTAGGTATCAGTAATATAGTTGAAAGGTATCTTACTTACTTCACTAGTTGATAAATATGAGTAAGAAGTAAACCAAGAATCAGTATTAAATGAATGGAGTCTTTTACCCAATTACTTTTCTTCTGAAGAGAAAACTGCTTATCTAAATTAGCATAATTACTAGAAAAGAATAGAAGTATGTCACAATTTCAATGCTGAATTTTTGTTAAAAAATGTAGGAAAACTAGCCAACATTTTCCTTTCTTTGCCCCATTCTAATGCAACTGTAGAGCGCATATTTTCAATGGGTAAAAGGTAAAGGTAAAGGGATCCCCGTAACATGCCATTAAGGCACTTGGGGGGCATGGAGGTAGAGCCCCATGCTTTCCATGACCTCCGCACTAGAATGAGGTGGTGTGGTCGGCACCACGCTCTGACCGTCTTTTACCCCCGGGAAAGACCCGGTACTCAATTTTATAGAAGGCAAAGTGAACCTCGGGGCCGTTCTGAAAGTTTGGCAACGAGAAAAAAATCCTGTCACCACCTGGGATCGAACCCCGGACCTTCCACTCCGTAGCCAGCTGCTCTACCAACTGAGCTACCCGGCCGCCCATATTTTCAATGGGTAGCGACCAACGAGTTAGAAAGAGAAGACTATAGAGTGACCATGTTGTCCTGTACAGCGCTCTTTGCGGTGCCACCGCGAAACACGGCAGATCTGAGCTAAGCGCCCAACTTTGTAAAAATTCGTCTGCTTACAATGTTGTATAACGGAAATAAGAAGTACAAAAAAACGAAGAAAAAACATGCCTGTTGCGTGTGCTGCATATAACTGCAATGTCAAAAGGAAAAAGACAACTGATATATCATATTTCATGTAAATTTTATGAAGTTAAGTCCATAGTTTTGTTAATTAGCAGCATTTTTTTTCATGCATAAATGTGTAACAACGCCCAGCATAAACAAAATAAATGGTTCACTGGTAATGTACTTAAACTAAATACGGATAAAACCAATACAATTCCGTTTCAGATCCAGTGGAAAGCAAATAGCAATACAATATTAAAACTGTATTTCGACACCGGCATCCTTTATTTCTGCTCCTTCTGTCCTTACTGCTTATACAAGAAGACGATGAGCTGTAGCTTATAAGAAGTATTCCTATTTCGAAGACAAACGATTAATCAAATAAATGGTCACTAGTAATAAAGTTAAACGAAATACGGATAAAACCGCTACAATTCCGTTTCAAACCTAGTAATAGCAATCAAATATTAAAATTGTATTTCGGCACTCGCACCCAAAATAACGCAAAACTCTGGGGTAGGTCGTATTGTTGTTAGTATTTTGACTGGAAGGACATGAAAGAACACAATTGAGCACCCACGTGCAATAATGGGGTAAGTATGAATATATTTCGTAACTACTTACCCCATTATTGTACGTGGGTGCTCAATTATACACTAATAATTATCTGTGGTGCCACAGCCCTTGAAAGGCTCAGACAGACCAGCCGGCTGTTGGCCTCACGTTCACATTTCGATAATAATTATACTTTACTGTAACAAAAAAACTGAAAGCGTGTTTTGTCATGTTTCACCCACGTTACAAGCTTGGAGGTAAAGGTTGTTTACTACAGATAGGGCCTACTTTCATTCTATATCTTATGGTATAGTAAATAGTTTTGCAACGTGTAGAGACTGGGAAAACAATTTAATAAAATCATCCGAATCATACTCGTTCATTTTATAGGCAATCTTGCAGGCCGCATTTAAAAGAACCTAGGAATATTAACATTTTCTTCAGTATATTTGCTGGGATGTCTTGTCATACTACATGACAATTTTGCTTAGGTTATTCTTTTAAGCATTCCTTCTAGGAATAGCTCAAGTGTTTTAAATTTAGCGTACATAAGTTTAGATTAAGTTCCTAGCACGTATTTGACGAAATACTAGGTTTTTCCACTTCAGTTTAACTGATTTATGCAAACGAAATTAAGACAGCTGACGATTCTAATGTCAGTTATCACCACGCCCACTTTGTTTTGGGCGCATAAGTTCATTACCGCCCGACGGTCGTTCAATTTTCTTCAAACATGGCGGCGCAATGACCACTCTATATCTTTCTCTTTCTAACTCGTTGGTAGCGACATAAAAACGAAGAAAAGAAATAAACTATCAGCAAAAACAGTGTCGTCTCTATTGCGGGTGACTTGACATGAGCAACATGAACAAAAAGTGTTACAACTATCCAATCACCGACGAAATGTTGAAACTGTTCAATGAAAATATGTAGCCTACAACAAGGATTAAAGAGAGAACAAAATAGCTGGGCTGCCGGTTGCTGAAGAAGAAGAAGAAGAAGAAGAACGTGAAGAGGATCATCAATAATATGCCGATCTGAGGGTGAGTACTCTGTTGCACTGTGATATTTATTAGGAACATTGTCTTGTTCTAATTTATTATTTTAATTAGTTTTTAAAATGTGCATTTTGGAGTTTAGACCATACACCCCAAGAGGGATTTTTTTCTAAATTTGGGGGATTTTTCAACCCATCTGAGGGATTTTCTTTCGTAAAAACCTGGCAACACTGCATTGTTATGTTGGCTACATTGGAGTTTTATGAAGATGTGGCGGCGTTAGTTTTGCAGGTATGTAATAAATGTAAAAATTAATGTTTTTGTGACAAGATTGATGATATATCTGCCAACAAGGCTCTGTTGACGCAGAATTTCAAAACTAGGAAATAGGTGAAGTAATATTTCTTGTACAAACGTTTCTCTTGTTAACAGACTAAAGGCATCTAAAGGCTTCTTTAGCATGTTCCATGTCAAGCAGTGCAGCGTTCTGGCACCTTTTTATTATAAATTTCATCATGAAACCGAGAAATGTGTTAATAAATATGTTTTAACGTAATTTTTCTTTTAACTCCGCTTAGGTCTTGTAAGTCTTAAAGTTGGACGGAAGGGCGGTTAAAAACGATAAAATATTCGTGAACTGGAGAGTAATCATCTTCCCGTTCGCTGTAAAATATTATATATAGAATTCCACCACATTATTACACTGAAGAAAAGCACTGTTTGTAACTATTTCGCTATTTTAGGTAATTATATACAAAGACTGTCAGTTAAAAATAAAGAAAATTACTTTTTTGTGAGCAATTTTTTTATGCTGAGCGTCATTCCAATGTTGTCGAAGGTTTTCGCAAACTTACTTTGGTAGTACTAGCGCGGAGGTAGTTCTAGTGATTTCGGAAGTGAAAATTGTTGAATTTATAGTTTTTTTTTGTTACGGAAATGCAGTTGATAGTATATGCAAGGCATATAAACTAACCAAACCTAACCTGTCGCAGATTCATATATGCAAGGTGTATAGCGGAGTAGGAGTACGAAGGAAACTACCTCAGCACTAGTTTAGCCCTTAATACTATAATTTTTCTAGCTTTAAAAATAAAGAAAAAATACGGTTTTATAAGCATTTCTTTTATGCTGAGCGGTTCCGATGTTGAAGGTTTTCGGAAACTTCCTTTGTATCATATAGACTATCTCTACTACTACTTCTAATAGGCCTATATATATTTATGGGATATATATATATAACTTATATTCTCCCTTTATAAAGTGACATCAAAAATTTTTTTGTGGGCCTCGGTAGTGTAGTCGGTATAGCACTGGTCTTCTGTGTTCGAGATTGCGGATTCGATCCCGGTCCAGGTCGATTGCATTTAAGTGTGTTTAAATGCGACAGAGTCATGTCAGTAGATTTAATACTGGCATGTAAAAGAACTCCTGCGGGACAAAATTCTGGCACACCGGTGACACTGATATAACCTCTGCAGTTGCGAACGTCGTTAAATAAACCATATTTTATTTTTTTCAAAAACTTTTTCGTTGCATTTTTAACTGTGTCCTGATTGTACCTTGCAGTGTAAAATATTACCATGGCAACTAAAAGTTACGATTAAGCAAAGCCTGCATGGTATAGTCAAAAACAAGGTACAATAAAAATGTAAGGGAAAAGTTTTTGACGCCACTGTATTTACTACTTCTACTCCTACCTTTATCTCGTATTCATTTCTTTTTACATTTCTTTCTACGTTTTCTTTTTCACTCACATAATTTACCATTAATAACTCTTCACTGTTTTTTCACTTTGCAGTACATTTCAATTTCTTCTTTACTTCCTTCACCCCCCCCCCCTTCTTCTTTCCTTGCCTTCACAAATCTCCAAAACCTTAACCCTGACGTCTCTTACTTCTTACATCACTTCACTATTTTCATTTGTTCTGTTTACACATTATTTATAGAAGTATGTTCTTCTCTCATTCCTCCTCCCCACCCCACTACATCCTTTTTCTTTCCAATTTCCTTTGCCACTTGCACACCATTTCCTTAAACTGTAGATTGTCTTTCCTTCATTATCACACAGTTTCTTCCCACTAGTGAAGTGGTATGCAAGCAGTTGCGGTAGTGGGAGGACTTGTCCCTGGTCGGCCGAGAGAAACAGCGGGAACATTTGCTATACATGGCCGAGAAAACACGACATATCCCAAAGATGTCGATTTGTTATAGCAGGTATCGCAGAATTGTGTTTCGTGAAACAGCGCCTGAACCCTGACGTAAGTTCCACCAGTAGCGGCTCGCCGTCAAAAAAAAACAGGTGAAGTGCTGTTTACATAAACAAATGCATGAACAGTTTTACCAATATAATGAGCGGACCTACTATTCGTAAACTACGTGCAATTTTACTAGTTCTAGAACACATGCAAACGGGAAAACTAATTTATTTCAAGGCTCACCCAGTTTCTTGCGTACCAAGTCAATCCTCCTATCTTTTAACCACTTCCCTTATTATCCCGAGTTAACTCGTTTGAGTCCCATTGTCTATTTCATATGATTTTTTAAGTATGTAAGAAAATTAGTGATGTACAGTGATTCTGCAATATTAAATGACCTCTTTACGAAAATAAAAAAAAATATGACGCTTTTTTTCACAAAACTGGTAAAATATATAGTAAGGGAAGAGGTTAAAGCAGCAAACCTGTCGATGATGTCTTCATAAAGGGTAGACAGTATATTCTATGCAAAGCTATGGGGCTAATGATGAAAGTCTCCCTCCTGTGATGTAGCATTCCGAGTGAAATTTTCAATATTTTCAACCATAAAAGCTTCTTTCATCGGATGAATTTTTTAAAGTTATTTTACACAACTTCTCTATTTTCTTAGCACTTTTTAAAACAAAGAACAAATGGAACTGTAGATCGTCAAGAATTTAAAACATATTTTTATCCTCATATTTAAATCTACAAAACGACATTTCTAATAAAATACAAAGGCTTGTCATTTTCGGGATACATATTTCGCACTCATTTATCAACATTTTCTATGTACTGGTACCTAAGAACTCGTATTTATATAATAGCACTGTAGTGATTAAACATACAATATACACTTAGATGTAGTATTAATACACTATATACATTTATTACTAGTACACTCTAAATACATTAAATAATAAGTTAATATATACGTACACAGTATTAAACTACATAACGTGTACATTTACGGACGCGTTAAACTTTCAAATACAAGAGCTCGAACAAAACTGGCGAGCTCATGAGAAGAAATCATACACGCCGCGGAAAACAACTTTTAAACTTTGCTAAATATGTGGGGTGTATTCCTGATAAAATAACATAAAGCCAGCTAATTTACCACTACAGGGGTGGCTGCTAAGACACAGGGAATGAGAATACTATTCTCCAGTCAGGTAGTACATACTGTAAAATTTCACGCCCTTAAGGTAAAATTATCCGGAGGTAAAATAGTCCCCCAATCGGATCTCCGGGCGGGGACTACTTTAATGGTACAGAATCAACTAAACATCTTACAATGGAATGCTGGCGGTATAACATCATCTAGAAAAGTACGACAGCAGTTTATAAGGAAATATCCAGGAGAGTCTGCCCCACTCAGACACACAGTCGACGATCTTGTGAAGGAGTTGCGACAGACAGGCTCAGAGCTGGACAGCAAAAACATCGTGTCCTTACTCAGAAGAAACTCGATATTCGGGCGAGTTTGGAGCATTCGCCTGCGAAATCTCTGCGTCTTCTTGATCAAGAAGCAGGGATTTCAAAATCCTCGGCTAGGAATGCAACAATACAGCAAGAAACCTGTAAAGGAGCTACAGTTGAGATGGTCAAGAAAGGACGCATGCATAAGGACAAAAATTCCAGCAGTAGTTATATGTAAGTATTGATATTATTAATAAATTATTCCATAAGCTACTTACATGTTGTCCTCTCGGTTTATTATATGCTCACCTGTGTTTAATTTCTATTTGATACATATTTTATTGTTATTTTGTATCCCAGTTCATGAAGAACAATGACTATTATAACTTCATACTTGTTTTCTGTTTTTCGTAAAATAATATTAATCTTGCACAGGATAGGCGGGCTTATGTGAGGACGGCAATGAACCTCTGGGTTCCTTAAAAGCCATTTGTAAGTAAGTAAGTAAATTTCGTAAAATGATGTTTATGTGCATGATAATTTTCATTTTTTTATGCTCGACCATGCCGAAATGTAGTAATTATACACCTGGTAGCAGTCCTTTAATGCATGTCATTAAAGTACACCTATTCATTAAAGTTTAGGTTTTCGATTATTCTCGGATATGCAATCGAAAGACAACGAGGGAAACGTTACGGAGGCTGGAAATCCAATACTGTCGCAGAAGGTTATGTTCTGTTACTATAATAATTAGCGTTAATTGTAAATAATATTCAAATAAATTCAATTTGTCATCTCGTTTTTCAATCCTAAATCAATTTCCAGATTATATCAAAATTAGTTCATGTTATTCTCTAAATTACATCAAGGTCAATGACATTATTGTTCCTCGGAAAAAATCAATACTTTTGCGTCTGCGCACATCTCACAATTAACGAGCTATGCACAAGGTCACTTCACATCTTCAGTCAGATGCGAATAAAATGAATACTTCTGAATAATTTCAAGTTAGAAATATGGCCGAGCATAAAATGTCGTATGAAACTTGCCTATAATGGTAATTAAGACGCTCGTATGAAACTTATGAAACTCGCTTGCGCTCGTTTCATAAACAAACATACTCGCGTCTTAATTACTATCATTATAGGCTCGTTGCATAATGTACTATTTATTTACTGAAACAATGAAGCATAATGGGGCCAATACAAAAAAAATGTGTCTTTGTACATCACCAATTGCAGGAGTTTTGAAATGGAGACAAAATTCAGGAGTGGAGTTCCTGCATATTGTACACCATTGTCAGGATTATGAAGAATTCCATTAGAATGTACATCCCTTATCAATGATTATAGGACGCAATAAACGGACTAAAAGTTATTATTTTCAGTTGTATTGTAAAATATAGCAATAGTTAATTGTAAATAGTTGTATTGTATTTATTTACATTCCATGGCATTTGTACATTGCTGCACAGCTAGAATATGGAACATGTCAAAAAGAATCTTAATAGTACTATAAAGTCTTAATTATAGTCACAGTAGGCTACTTGCAATACTCACAGCTGTGCATTTGAAGTTACGTGCTCTTTCTTTCTGTGTTGTTATATAAATAACACTTACTTTCCTGTTTTCTGTTCTACATAAAGAACGATTCTGCATTATTCTTATTGATATATTATTTGTGTAACTTTATTAGTTCTGTTAACATAACTTCTGTAATATTAGATTAGATTTATTGTGAAATGTAAAACATAATATTTAATATTTTCTGCATAATATTGTAATATTCATTTCTGCAGAATTGTTCTTGTTGTGTTACTTTGTCATAAAAACACTATGATATTTCCCCATTTGTATTAGAGATTCAATTCAACCATTGTGTTGCTGCAATTTAGATTATAGCGTTAAGAAAAAATAAATACATACCAAATGCACATTGTAGAATAAGTGTGATCATGTTAGAAGAAAAACGAGCTGATGAGGCATATTATGAAAATAAGGACAATAGTTACAGCTTGATAAAACATTGTAGGAAAAAGGTCCTGGTGTGGCAACTTAGGAATACATGCTGAAGAGGTATGGTAGGGAAAAACATATCAATTGGGCATTATAGAATAAGTTTAATTTGTCATGTTAGGAGCAAAATGCTTGTGAGGCATGTTAAGAAAAACGAGATGATGAAGCATATTATGAAAATGAAAGATGGGAGTTTGAGTTTGATAAACATTGAAGGAAAACGGGCATGTTGTTGCAAGTTAGGATTACATGTGGATGGGGTATGGTAGGAAAAAACATATTGATTAGATATTGTAGAATAAGTCTGTACCGTATTCCGAACGTCACTGGACGTGTGGACGTCATGCTGCAACGAAATAGTAGGCGTAACAAAACTTTTAGAAGGTTCAAGGGCTATCATAGGAGTAGGAGTTGTATGTGCTATGGTAGGAAGATTTAGCGAAATGTTCATAGTGTCATTTCACTCAAAGAAAAGAGAGCACAAACAATTTATTTCTTGAACGAGTACTAATAACTGGTCCGTTGACATGTTTGTTCATAAGCCATTAACATATTCTTTTATGTTGTGTTCATTGCAAACACAGCAGGGCACAAGAGAGTACAATGTCATTTGTCTTCCAATTCCAGTCCTTCACAAGAACTCATAAGATTCACTGATGGTGTCTGATGGACTCTGCCACCACCTCTGCATGCTGATGGAAGTTCTGCTACAGCTCTGGAGCATCAGTGACGTCACTGCTGAAATTCAGAACATCATGATGCCATCTGATTGCTGTGTTGATATTCTAAATGCGCTGATTGTAAGTTTTTTTTAATAGAGTTTTCTTTGAAATTGTGATAAATATTGATTCACGTAGGTACTTGTCAGGGAATTTGTCTTCGTAAAAACTCGTCTTAGTATAAACAGCAAGCTTAACTTTGCAGTGAATATTATGAAGTTGAATGTTGTGATGAAGTGTTAAGAATGCTTTTGTCCTTCGAGCCAGGTATAAATTTCGAGCAAGAATTTCAGAAAAAACTGAGAATATATTATGAAAATCAATTTGCGAAGGACTGCTTTGAAATATGATGCATATTCTTCATTGGAAGCTTCTGTATAATGCAGAAGTTAAGGAATTCAATATTATTTCATAGATGTAAAAAGAAAAGTGGAATAAAATAAAGTTACATCTTGATTACACAACTTTTAACACTATATCACTTCGGAATATTTATGATAGGAACTTTCTTGTGTTAAATATTATTCAAGAACACAAAAAATACATCACACTAACATACGAAACTAAAACACACATAAAATTGCAACCTCATTCAAGAAATTGAACTACATCATCGCATACAGAACAAATAACACTCTACAAAAACATCTCAACACACAAACAAACAAATACAACCACACAGGCATATACAAACTCAAATGTAACACCTGCAACAACTTCTACATAGGACAGACAGGCAGATCATTTCAAACACGTTACAAAGAACACATCACAGCCATAACAAAATTACAGAACACCTCCACATATGCAGAACACATCACAAATGCCAACCACACCTACAGAGACATCAACACAGCCATGGAAATACTGCACATCCAACCAAAAAGCCAGAAACTTAACACACTAGAACAATATGAAATATACAGACACACGAAAACACACCCCAACGATATTCACAACACACAACTACACTTCAAAACACACACACTCTTTGACTCTACACTACGAACGCACCCACACAGGAAACAAGAGGCGCCAAGACCAACAACGACCAGTTCCGAAGGTGACCGAAAATAGGTCGAAACATGTTAACAAGGTACGTGAATAATATTTAACACAAGAAAGTTCCTATCATAAATATTCCGAAGTAAAATAAAGAGTTAAAGCTTAAGCTGTTGTTAAGTCCCTTTCAGTGCAAAGCTGTTGGTATAGCCAGTTCGGAATTCCTTCTTCAATTTTTACGCAATTTCTTTATTTGGTCATAGTTGTATTAAAGAAATGAAAATAACATGACATTTCTTGTTTTCAGAACTGAGATGCCAGACCAGCGACTGCAAGCTGGTACTCAATGAGTGCATAAAATATTTTCCCTCCGTTACCCCTTCTTACCACTCTCTCAAACTCACCCCGCTACATGTACTGTTTATATAACATTACATAGTTTTGAAGCAATCAGTGATGTACTAGGTTACCTAAGGAGTATGGCACTGACAGAAAATAATCTTTCAGTAAGGAATGGGACTTGGGTTATTTTTGTGTTGAACAAAATGAAAAAGTGTTTTGTTTGATATGTTGTGTAGCAGTTTGCTTTATTGCACATTTTAATATCAGACGACACATCAATACGAAGTATACCAAGAAGTATGGAAAAAGTGTAATTGTAGGTATTACGAATATTTATGAAATGTCATTTCTGTAGAATTATTGCAACTCTAATAAAATAAACATGTAATAAATTACGGAAGTAACTTATGAGTTAATATTTAGCCACGTGAAATGATCATTTACTAATAAATTTAATGATTAGTGTAATGTAATTCTAATCAACGTAAGGATCTGTTATCTATTACAGGGAACGATAGAAAGTAGTTGTTAGAAATTACATAAAGGCAAAATACTGAAAAAAATCGCACAAGATAGTGAGCAGCACAAAAACTGGTTCATGCCAGCTATGCATTTCAAAATATATTGCCGACAGAATGGAACCATTCGCAGTTGGGGAGAATGTTAAAGACTGTTTAGTTTTAGATGTTTGCCCTAACAATTCAAGTGCATCAGAATAGTGGTACCACAGTTTAGTATATACAGTTGCGAAGCTCAATACTTAATAATTTGCAAACATAGACAGTTGAAATATGCATCCATAGATAGTTGCTAGCCACCAGGATCGCTACTATCGCCTCATCACAGACTCCTTCCCTAGCAGACGATAAAATGTATTGTGCTTTTGATATCGTATTCTTTTGAAAAATTAACACCTTCCTTCCACTATTGAAATACGAAGTACATAAGGTTTATATATTATTTTCATAAAGTATATATTATATTTTATAAACTCACCTTCCTGGATCTTTCGGAAGGATAACTCTGACCTCTTTTTCTTAGAATTTATAGTGCAACAAACGTCTCCTTGTCCCATATTATTATTCAAATTATTGTATTTTAGCCATTTACAGTTATTACAATCGATAACAAACATTTCACAGTTTACACAACTTTTCACAACAATGCGAAATACAGCACAGTCAATGCCTTTTCGATCTAGACCAGGCCGTAATGTATGTTCGGGTTTTCTATTTCAGTGTATGGAGCTCAGTGAACTATTATATTATAACTTTATTGCGAATCATTGCTAAGTTTTATTTAGTGTAATGTGTCCATGAGTTCCGTTTACTTCTTGTTGCATAATAATTACATAACTATGTTATTTTAATGTGAAGAGAATTTTACATGTTAACATAATCTTTTCGCATCAACATTTTAAGTTTAGAATGGAAGCTATTTTGAGGTTTAATAAAAAATAATTTATATTGTGATTTTAATATAGCACATCTACCTTCCTTGATAAAGACAGAAAATTTATCATACCACTCTTATGAAATTAGTGTACGTACGATTGTTACTTCGTCTCTTAGGTAGGAGATAAATACAATAATTCAGTACTCAATTGTAGTATTAAAATACAGACAAATTGAATGTGCGGAGTATCATACATGACATTATGCTTAATTATAATGTATAATTGCGAATTTAGAAATATAAGATATAGTAAACATAAACTATAATATTTCCATATGAATGACAGGGCATTGGAGACCACTAAAATTAGACAGAAAGGGGCAACTGGTACAGTAAACATAACCTATAATTTCAACATATCTAAATATTCGTGCTGTGCAACTGAAAATTATTGAATCGTGCATAAATGAATGTATAAGAATTTCGCAATATTTAATCGAAATAAAGGCAGGTAGGTCTATTACACATATGAATAACGTAATTTTCACACCAAAAATAATATTACACCTTAACTCGCAAGGAATTATGTCTGAAGTGTCTCCTAATCATTGTTTTCAATTTTATTAATGCAATTACATTACATTTTAGAGAAATATATGTTACTTTTTATGCATTCCAATTAATTTATATGGTTGAAACGCCGCCCTTCGTGATCGGTTACAGCCTGTATTAGATCATGATGGCAGTGACACAGTCTATTGTTCCTAGTACACACAGCGCTCCAAGCAGCTAGCAACTATCGCGAGAAATTCATAAAATCACCCCAAGCTTCGCGATTGTATATACTAGACTGTGGTGGTACTTAGTTCTGATGTAGATAAAAGCTATGAAGTGGTACTCCTTGGCACTAGATTGAAAGTACAGGTAATAAAGATATTGCTGAATTATTGATATTTAATGTCATTAACTTTTCAGCTAATGCTACATCACTGATGCAGACTGTGACGGTACTCAAGTCGAGTGGCATTCATGAACTTGGTGTTGTGTACACGAACGAAAAGTGGAGCGAAGTTGCCGCTGTGTTTGCCCTTCTGATCCTGTGCCAGTCAACCCTCTCATCTGAAACAGTGAGTATTGGTGCCGTCCGTGTCAACCTGAACCCGGCAGCCGTAGTGGGTCTGCACGCCATAGCATGGCATAAGTGTGCCCTTCCAATCCGACCCTAGATTGGTTGGGCAATTACTGTGTCACCGGTAGTAGTTCTCCGCTGCGGCACCGATAGTAATCGCATAGGGCTCTAGACTTAAGTCACGGTGATACCCTGTGGAAACTTATTTTTTTATAGTCTTAAGTTAGTTTTAAGCCCTCCGCCCTCCCATTAGGCCCCTTCCGCGCTTTGTCGTGGTCGTCAGTTGTATTACACAATTATAGCTTTGTGTCCATTAGCCCTTTGCTGGCAGAATATGGACATTCAGTTAGGAGTGTTTAGTTTGTAATTGTTTAGTATAAGTATTTAACATTAAGATTTTTTTTTACCACAGGGTAAAACCGTGGCACCACGACGGCACACTCTTTCCTTGTTTTTTGTTAGGATAAGTAGGCTACACTTGCAAATTCCAGGTATACGTTGATAATAATAAAAATAAATAATAAAATAAATCTAATACAACAAATTGATATATAGGTATACCATAACCTAAGATAAATAAATTATAACACTGACACCACTATTCAAAATTAATAAATTCAAAGGAAATCAATGCAAAAATAATAATAAATATTAAAGTGGATAGGCTTATAGATAGGGTGACCAGATTCACATCGATAAGAAAGAGGACGCAAAGCTTCAAAAAGGAGGACATTGTTCGAAAAAACTGGACAGAAAATATGTACTTAGATGTAGGCTTACGCCTATATTATACTTTAAATTACGTCAATATCTATTTTATTACAAAATATTTACAGTGCAGATTTAGGCTTATATCACATTTAGAAGTATTTTAATATCTATTTCATTACAAAATAATTAGGATAAAACGTAATAATAATAATAATAATAATAATAATAGTAATAATAATAATAATAATAATAATAATAATAATAGTAATGATGATTTTACAGCCAGCTTTTAGGTACCCAAAAAATAAGGCTAGAAAAAAGTGCGACGCATTTGCTGGAATTTAGCGGTGATTATTAGGGAAGATGCGGGGATGCTACAGTTAAAAGGGCGGACCTCTGAGCTGCTTCGTTCTCCTTGTGTAGAAAAAAGTCTGTTTTGGAAGGTCAAAATGACCATTTTTTGAAATTTTGCCAGCCTCTCCCGTCCAAACGCGCGGGGATAGAGAGTTATCCTTTATACTGAAGATAGAGTTCGACGAGCTGTATTCAACGCACTCATCGGCTTTGTTCTCAGTACACGTACTGCGGAGTTATGGTGGTAAGAATGTCGGCGGAGGAGTTTCCATTTTTTCTTTTCGAAAATCGGCTTGTGTTTGCGATTCCCATTTTGATGCTACAGTGTAAGAAGTATGTCAAGGGGGAATACAGGACCGCATCCAGTTCCTCGCTATGGCCATTATATCCAGAATTAGAGACCGAAATATTTTAGGTACCCAAAAAATAAGGCTCGAAAAAAGTGCGACGGATTTGCTCGATTGTAGCAGTGATTATTAGTGAACATGCAGGGATGCTACAGTTAAAAGGGTGGGCCTCTGAGCTGCTCCGTTCTAATTGTGTAGAGAAGTTCGGTTTTGGAAGGACAAAATGCCCATTTTTTTAAATTTTGCCAGCCTCTCCCGTCCAAATGCACGGGGATAGAGAGTTGTCCTTTATACTCAAGATAGAGTTCGACGAGCTGTATTCAACGCACTCATCGGCTTTGTTCTAACTACATGTACTGCAGAGTTATGGCGGCAAGAATGTCGGTGGAATGGTGGTTTTAAATTAAAAGCCTTGGTAAAATTTTTTTTTTTTATTGTCATGATGTTGATTTGTACATAAGTTTCAGCCTTATATATAAAGAAGGCTTTTACTTTAAAGTAATATAAGCAGATATTAAAATGATTTTTAGTTCCAACTTTGTTATTCTTTTCTGAAGGCATTTAATTAATCAAATTTCGCGTGAGGTAGCCAGAGCTCGAATGAGAGGGTTAGGATGATACAGGAACTTTCGAGAAAAGTTATTTCAAATTCTTTTGATGAAATGATATAATGATTCAATCTGTAACATATCTTGGAGCTGTGCAATTTGATGTGGTGTAGTCAGCACCAGTGACTTTTAAGCAGACTGATCGTTGGATTGCATGTAGTCTTCTGATGATTCTTGGATGAGCGGAATTCCGAACTTCACAACCATATGTCATCACTGGTCTTATGACGGATGTATAAAGCCTTTCTTAGAGGGGAAAGTTAAGATACGGAGATCTAATCAGTGGGTATAAGTGAATAAATCTGGCCAGAGCTTTGTTTCTTGCATATTCTACATGTTCACTGTAGCGCAGACGTTTGTCGAGAATCACTCCTAGATATTTAACTTCATTCTTGTAGTCAATGTTTTCTGAGAAGAGACGAAGGCAATCTGGTTTTTTAGGTTTCCTATGGGTGAATATGATAGCTTGTGTTTTTTCAATATTTACTTTTACTCTCCCATTTGTAAGCCACGTTTCTAGAGCATTGAGTTGCGTTTGTAACTTGATGTGGGCATTGCTGATGTTGAAGTCACTTGTGTAATACACAGTATCGTCTGCATATAATCCTAATTTACAATTATCAGAGCGTGGCATGTCGTGAACATAGACAGAATAGAGATGTGGTGCAATTATGGAACCTTGTGGAACTCCTGAGTGAATATTTTGAACTGCTGAAAGTTCATTTTCCATTTTAACAAACTGTGAATTATATGTATAAGTCCGTCGTCTATGGTGAGTACTTGTAGTTCATGGAGAAGACCAGAGTGCCAGACTGTATCAAAAGCTTGAGCGATGTCGAGAAAAACTGCCATTCTTTGCTGATCTGTGTGAAAATGATCTTTGATGTGAGTAGTGATTATTTTTAACTGATGAGCTGTGGAATGATGTTTCTTAAAACCGAACTGCTGGTGATGAGTTCTTGATGGTGTCTGAAGAAGAGGAAGTAGACGTCTTGCAATGATTTTTTCTAAAATTTTTCCGGGAATACTTAGCAGACTAATAGGCCGTCTGTTTTTAGGAATTGTTGGGTTCTTTTTCGGTTTAGGAAATGTAACAATATGAGCATGTTTCCAGGATCTAGGAAAATATTTATGTTGCAAGCATTCGTTATAAATTTTTGTAAGATGTGTAAGGGCCAATTGCGGAAGGTGAGCTAACATTTCAGTTGTGATTTTATCTGGTCCAGGTGATTTCTTTTGTTTACTTTCGAAGATTATAGTTTTTACTTCTGTGGACGAAGTTTGAGCAATATCATGTTTGACGGGAAGACTTAGCAAATTTTGTATTTGAGATTTTATATTATGAACGAATTGTATATTTATTGGAATGTTGTTCGGCCAGAATCTCTGTTCTAAGGAAGTTGCAACGACATTCGCTTTATCAATTGATTTGTAATATCTCACTCCATTGTTGTCAACTATTGCTGTATTTGAAATTTTCTTTGATGTGCCTTGTAGATTCTTAAGGACCAAAGTTGTTCTGGTTAGTAAATTTTTTAAAAAGAATCAGGTTGCCAGCGGCATCTGTGAAGCAAGTTTAGAACTTCGTTCTTGTTTCCGGCATCGTCCTCTGTCCTCCCCTGCTCACAGTGTCTACCCTGATTTTATTATTATGACTTTGCTGAGGGTAGGAATCGACCTGCTGAAGTTGTGAACGAAACCCACGCAGTGACACTTTTGGATAACGCTTTAGACCAGTCGGCTGTCCAGACGATTTGGAGATAAAAGGGAAAACGAAGCTATTAATGTTCAATAGGGACTAGCAGACATTATCGCTGTGTGTTAATTTCACGGAAATACGTACTACGTGAGTTAAGCCGTATTCAGTAGAGTTGTGTGTTCATCTAACTGCGTGAGTGTCTAATGAACTTTTAATTATAATGTGGATTTCTTTGTAATGTAGCAGGTACTGATAAATAAATAAATAGGTGAATAGGTGAATAGTTCAAATAGGTAAAACAAGGGTCAAATAGTTGAAATAGAGGTCAAATAGGTTAAATAGAGGTCAAATAGGTCAAATAGGTGAAGTAGAGTTGAAATATGTCAAAGACAGGTCAAATAGAAGTCAAATAGGTGAAATAGAGGTCAAATAGGTTAAATAGAGGTTAAATAGTTCAAATAGGTCAAATATAGGTCATATAGGTCAGATAGGTCAAATAGAGGTCAGATAGGTCAAATAGAGGTCAGATAGGTTAAATAGAGGTCAGATAGGTTAAATTAGAGGTCAGATAAATCAAATAGGTCAAATGGAGGTGAAATTGATCAAATATAGGTCAGATAGGTCAAACAGAGGTCACATTGATCAAATAGAGGTCATATAGTTCAAATAGAGGTCAGATAGATCAAATAGGTCAAATAGAGGTCACATAGGTCAATTAGAGGTCAAATAGGTCAATTAGGTGGAATAGAGTTCAGATAGTTCAAATAGAGGTCAGATAGGTCAAATAGGTCAGAGAGAGGTCAAATAGAGGAGAAATAGGTCAAATAGGTCTAATGTAGGTTAAATAGAGGTCAAATAGAGGTCACATAATCCAAATAGATTTCAAAGAGGTCAAATAGAGGTCAAATAGGTCAAATAGAGGTCAGATAGGTCAAATAGGTGGAATAGAGGTCACATAGGTCAAAGAGGTCAAATAGGTCAAATAGAGGTGAAATAGGTCAGTTAGAGGTCAAATAGGTGAAATAGGTCATATTGATGTCACATAGGTCAAATAGAAGTCAAATAGGTCAAATAGAGTTGAAATAGAAGTCAAATAGGTCAAATAAATGTCAAATAGGTCAAATATAACTGAAATAGAGTTCAGATAGGTCAAATAGAGGTCAGATAGATCAAATAGGTCAAATAGAGGTGAAATATGTCAAATAGAGGTGAAATAGGTCAAATAGGGCAAATAGAGGTCAAATAGGTATATAGGAAAATAGGAAAATAAATAGATAAATAAATACACTTTTTTAAGACGAAATATTTGAAATTTTTTTTCAAATCTAAAAAAAAAAATTTTTGAAAAATTTTTGGAAAATTTTTTGTTAATTGTTTTTTAAATTCTTTCCATTTTTTTGTTTTTACATTTTTAAATTCAATTTTTAATTTTATTTTAAATGTTATGAAATTGTTCCCTTTCATTTTTTTTTTTAATATTTTTTTTTAAATTTCTTGTAATTGTTTCAAATATTTTTTGATAATTTTTATTTTTGAAAACTTTTTAAAATTTTTTTCGAAAAATTTTTTTCGAATTTTTTTTTTTGGGAAAATATTTTTAAAAATTTTCTTTGAACTTTTTTTTTTTCAAAATAATTATTTCAGAATTTTTTTTCAAAATTTTTTTGAAAAAGTTTTTCAAATTTATTCTTTAATTCTTTTTAAATTTTTTAAAATTTCTTTGAATTTTTTTTTTAAATAAAAAAAAATTTTTTTTGAAACATTTTTTTTCTATTTTTCTGAAAATCTTTAAATTTTTTGAATATTTGTATTAGAAATTTTTGTTTGAAGACATATTTTTAAACATCTTTTAAATTTTTTTAAAACTCTTTTTCAAAGTATTTTTTTTTCCAAAATTTTTTTTTGAAAATTATTTCTATTGAAAATTTATTTGAAACAATTTTTTTCAATTATTTTTACGTTTTTTCATTTGTTTATTTATTTATTTATCTATTTATTTTCCTATATACCAATTTGAACTCTATTTGACCTAGTTGACCTGTATTTGAACTATTTCACCTGTATTTGACCTATTTGACCTACTTGACCATTTTTTTTTAATTTTGCCGGCCTCTCCAGTCCAAACGCGCGGGGATAGAGAGTTATCCTTTATACTGAAGATAGAGTATGACGAGCTGTATTCAACGCACTCATCGGCTTTGCTCTAACTACAAGTACTGCGGAGTTATGGCGGCAAGAATGTCGGCGGAATGGTGGTTTAAACCCTTCCCCTTTTTTTCTCGAAAATCAGAAAGTGTTCGCGAATATCATTTTGATGCTATCGTGTAAGAAGTATGTCAAGGGGGAATACAGGGCCGCATCCACTTCCTCGGTATGGCCATTATTTCCGGAATTAGAGACTCAAATATTTTAGGTACCCAAAAATTAAGGCTAGAAAAAAGTGCGACGGATTTGCTGGATTTTAGCGGTGATTATTAGGGAAGCTACAGCTAAAAGGGCGGACCTCTGAGCCGCTTCATTCTCCTTGCGTAGAAAAAAGTTTGTTTTGGAAGGTCAAAATGGCCATTTTTTTAAATTTTGCCGGAATCTCCGTCCAAACGCGCGGGGATAGAGAGTTGTCCATTATACTGAAGATGGAGTTCAACAAACTGTATTCAACGCACTCATCGGCTTTGTTCTAAATACAAGTACTGCGGAGTTATGGCGGCAAGAATGTCGGCACAATGGTGGTTTTTTTCTCGAAAATCAGAAAGTGTTCGCGATTGCCATTTTGATGCTATCGTGTAAGAAGTATGTCAAGGGGGAATACAGGGCCGCATCCAGTTCCTCGGTATGGCCATTATTTCCGGAATTAGAGACTCAAATATTTTAGGTACCCAAAAATTAAGGCTAGAAAAAAGTGCGACGGATTTGCTGGATTTTAGCGGTGGTTATTAGGGATGCTACAGTTAAAAGGGCGGACCTCTGAGCCGCTTCGTTCTCCTTGTGTAGAAAAAAGTCTGTTTTGGAAGGTCAAAATGGCCATTTTTTTTTAATTTTGCCGGCCTCTCCCGTCCAAACGTGCGGGGATAGAGAGTTGTCCTTTATACTGAAGATGGAGTTCGACTAACTGTATTCAACGCACTAATCGGCTTTGTTCTAACTACAAGTACTGCGGAGTTATGGCGGCAAGAATGTCGGCGGAATGGTGGTTCTCCTTCCCCTGTTTTTCTCGAAAATCAGAAAGTGTTTGCGATTGCCATTTTGATGCTATCGTGTAAGAAGTTTGTCAAGGGGGAATACAGGGCCGCATCCAGTTCCCCGGTATGGCCATTATTTCCGGAATTAGAGACTCAAATATTTTAGGTACCCCTAAAATAAAGGGTAGAAAAAAGTGCGACGGATGTGCTGGATTTTAGCTGTGATTATTAGGGAAGATGCGGGGATGCTACAGTTAAAAGGGCGGACCTCTTAGCCGCTTCGTTCTCCTTGTGTAGAAAAAAGTCTGTTTTGGAAGGTCAAAATGGCCATTTTTTGAAAATTTGACGGCCTCTCCCGTCCAAATGCGCGGAGTTAGAGAGTTGTCCTTTATACTCAAGATGGAGTTCGACGAACTGTATTCAACGCACTAATCGGCTTTGTGCTAACTACAAGTACTGCGGAGTTATGGCGGCAAGAATGTCGGCGGAATGGTGGTTCTCCTTCCCCTGTTTTTCTCGAAAATCAGAAAGTGTTTGCGATTGCCATTTTGATGCTATCGTGTAAGAAGTTTGTCAAGGGGGAATACAGGGCCGCATCCAGTTCCTGGGTATGGCCATTATTTCCGGAATTAGAGACTCAAATGTTTTAGGTACGCAAAAATTAAGGCTAGAAAAAAGTGCGACGGATTTCCTGGATTTTAGCGGTGATTATTAGGGAAGATGCGGGGATGCTACAGTTAAAAGGGCGGACCTCTGAGCCGCTTCATTCTCCTTGTGTAGAAAAAAGTCTGTTTTGGAAGGTCAAAATGGCCATTTTTTTAAATTTTGCCGGAATCTCCCGTCCAAACGCGCGGGGATAGAGAGTTGTCCTTTATACTCAAGATGGAGTTCAACAAACTGTATTCAACGCACTCATCGGCTTTGTTCTAAATACAAGTACTGCGGAGTTATGGCGGCAAGAATGTCGGCGCAATGGTGGTTTTTTTTCTCGAAAATCAGAAAGTGTTCGCGATTGCCATTTTGATGCTATCGTGTAAGAAGTATGTCAAGGGGGAATACAGGGCGGCATCCAGTTCCTCGGTATGGCCATTATTTCCGGACTTAGAGACTCAAATATTTTAGATACCCAAAAATTAAGGCTAGAAAAAAGTGCGACGGATTTGCTGGATTTTAGCGGTGGTTATTAGGGATGCTACGGTTAAAAGGGCGGACCTCTGAGCCGCTTCGTTCTCCTTGTGTAGAAAAAAGTCTGTTTTGGAAGGTCAAAATGGCTATTTTTTTAAGTTTTGCCGGAATCTCCCGTCCAAACGCGCGGGGATAGAGAGTTGTCCTTTATACTCAAGATGGAGTTCGACAAACTGTATTCAACGCACTCATCGGCTTTGTTCTAAATACAAGTACTGCGGAGTTATGGCGGCAAGAATGTCGGTGCAATGGTGGTTTTTTTCTCGAAAATCAGAAAGTGTTCGCGATTGCCATTTTGATGCTATCGTGTAAGAAGTATGTGAAGGGGGAATACAGGGCCGCATCCAGTTATTCGGTATGGCCATTATTTCCGGAATTAGAGACTCAAATATTTTAGGTACCCAAATATTAAGGCTAGAAAAAAGTGCGACGGATTAGCTGGATTTTAGCGGTGATTATTAGGGAAGATGCGGGGATGCTACAGTTAAAAGGGCGGACCTCTGAGCCGCTTCGTTCTCCTTGTGTAGAAAAAAGTCTGTTTTGGAAGGTCAAAATGGCCATTTTTTGAAAATTTGCCGGCCTCTCCCGTCCAAATGCGCAGGGTTAGAGAGTTGTCCTTTATACTCAAGATGGAGGTCGACGAACTGTATTCAACGCACTAATCGGCTTTGTTCTAACTACAAGTACTGCGGAGTTATGGCGGCAAGAATGTCGGCGGAATGGTGGTGCCCCTTCCCGTTCTTTTCTCGAAAATCAGAAATTGTTCGCGATTGCCATTTTGATGCTATCGTGTAAGACGTATGTCAAGGGGGAATACAGGGCCGCATCCAGTACCTCGGAATGGCCATTATTTCCGGAATTAGAGACTCAAATATTTTAGGTACCGGTACCCAAAAATTAAGGCTAGAAAAAAGTGCGACGGATTTGCTGGATTTTAGTGGTGATTATTAGGGATGCTACAGTTAAAAGGGCGGACCTCTGAGCCGCTTCGTTCTCCTTGTGTAGAAAAAAGTCTGTTTTGGAAGGTCAAAATGGCGATTTTTTGAAATTTTGCCGGCCTCTCCCGTCCAAACGCGCGGCGATAGAGAGTTGTCCTTAATACTGAAGATGGAGTTCGACGAACTGTATTCAACGCACTAATCGGCTTTGTTCTAACTACAAGTACTGCGGAGTTATGGCGGCAAGAATGTCGGCGGAATGGTGGTTCTCCTTCCCCTGTTTTTCTCGAAAATCAGAAAGTGTTTGCGATTGCCATTTTGATGCTATCGTGTAAGAAGTTTGTCAAGGGGGAATACAGGGCCGCATCCAGTTCCTCGGTATGGCCATTATTTCCGGAATTAGAGACTCAAATATTTTAGGTACCCCTAGAATAAAGGCTAGAAAAAAGTGCGACGGATTTGGTGGATTTTAGCTGTGATTATTAGGGAAGATGCGGGGATGCTACAGTTAAAAGGGCGGACCTCTGAGCCGCTTCGTTCTCCTTGTGTAGAAAAAAGTCTGTTTTGGAATGTCAAAATGGCCATTTTTTTTTAATTTTGCCGGCCTCTCCCGTCCAAACGCGCGGGGATAGAGAGTTGTTTTTTATACTCAAGGTGGAGTTCGACAAACTGTAATCAACGCACGCATCGGCTTTTTTCTAACTACAAGTACTGCGGAGTTATGGCGGCAAGAATGTCGGCGCAATGGTGGTTTTTTTCTCGAAAATCAGAAAGTGTTCGCGATTGCCATTTTGATGCTATCGTGTAAGAAGTATGTCAAGGGGGAATACAGGGCCGCATCCAGTTCCTCAGTATGGCCATTATTTCCGGCATTAGAGACTCAAATATTTTAGGTACTGGTACCGAAAAATTAAGGCTAGAAAAAAGTGCGACGGATTTGCTGGATTTTAGCGGTGATTATTAGGGATGCTACAGTTAAAAGGGCGGACCTCTGAGCCGCTTCGTTCTCCTTGTGTAGAAAAAAGTCTGTTTTGGAAGGTCAAAATGGCCATTTTTTGAAATTTTGCTGGCTTCTCCCGTCCAAACGCGCGGGGATAGAGAGTTGTCCTTTATACTCAAGATGGAGTTCGACGAACTGTATTCAACGCACTAATCTGCTTTGTTCTAACTACAAGTACTGCGGAGTTATGGCGGCAAGAATGTCGGCGGAATGTCTCAGGATTCAGAAATTGTTTGTGATTGACATTTTGATGCTATCTTGTAAGAAGTAAATCAAGGTGGAATACAGGGGTCCATCCTGTTCCTCAGTATGGGCATTATTTCCGGAATTAGAGACTCAAATATTTTAGGTACCCAAAAATTAAGGCTAGAAAAAAGTGCGACGGATTTGCTGGATTTTAGCGGTGATTATTAGGGAAGATGCGGGGATGCTACAGTTAAAAGGGCGGACCTCTGAGCCGCTTCGTTCTCGCAAATCCAGCTTCTCTTCGCGGGGATAGAGAGTTGTTCTTTATACTCAAGATGGAGTTCGACGAACTGTAATCAGCCCACTAATCGGCTTTTTTCTAACTACAAGTACTGCGGAGTTATGGCGGCAAGAATGTCGGCGGAATGGTGGTTTTTTACATTCCCCTTTTTTTCTCGAAAATCAGAAAGTGTTCGCGATTGCCATTTTGATGCTATCGTGTAAGAAGTATGTCAAGGGGGAATACAGGGCCGCATCCAGTTCCTCGGTATGGCCATTATTTCCGGAAATAGAGACTCAAATATTTTAGGTACCCAAAAATTAAGTCTAGGAAAAAGTGCGACGGATTTGCTGGATTTTAGCGGTGATTATTAGGGAAGATGCGGGGATGCTACATTTAAAAGGGCTGA